>NW_024544227.1:0-98548 GCF_018167655.1 Microtus oregoni
CAAGGATTGGTATTCAGGCATCTGGACTAGACTGCCCTTGGGGGCCTGACAGGCTATGCATGTCCTCAGCTGCAGCTACAAGAGCACTTCTTGTGCACTTTTGCTATGTTCTCTTTTAAAAGGTGCGCCTTGCCTATCCCCCCTTTCTCTTCTGTCACTCTTGTGCCCAGGGATCCGTCTCTGTGCCCCTCTCTGCACTCTCTCTGTCACCTTTTCTGCCTTTTTTCTCTTTTCCAATAAACCTTCCATGTGAGCTCTATTATATGGTGTGAGTTCTTCCAGTCATTTTTATATACACACCATTGGTGCTTTGGGACTGGGGTAGGCTCTCCTGGAGTCCTGAGGTACACCGGGACCCTAGAACCTGGTCCACATACGACAGCCTCACTGCTCCAATTAACAGAGCACTGGGACCCTCCATCCAACATCAACATGATTGGTGAGCCCCCTTCTTCTTCACCTCTGACTATTTCCCATGAGTGATCCATTTCTCTTCTCTCAGGCATGGTTTTCCTACCTTTTGGCCTTGTCATTTCCTGGTACCAGGCAAACATGGCTCTCTCAGGCTCAGAGCTCTCTTTGCGTGATGATGCATGGGGACAACCTGTGACTACTTATTCTGATACTCTGAATTCTTGGGATGCTAAGAATTGCAGACATTTGGATACTTATTTCTCTACCTCACTCATGGGAAGTGCATCTACTTTTTCAGTCAGACCAATCCAAATGGCTGCTTTCCTGCACTCTATAACCCAATATTTTATGGAATCTTTGCAACATTCTGCCAGAGATCTGATAAATGGAAAGAGGTATCACCCTTTCATTCTTCTGCATTCCCTCTCCCTCAGTAGACCTGATGCATGCAGCATGTTTTGCTCAGTGGCAGGGGTCCACCAAACATTTTATGCTGGGACCCTAATCACCTGCTCTACCCAACAGAACTGCTCTCTTCCACCTGCAACAATTCTGCTTTCTCATTTACTGCCAGCTTTGTCTTCCATTCAATACTGGCAATTGGGTCTCTGGTAGGGTTACATGCATCTGACCATTCCCCTGGATGTGAGGTTTCATTTCTTGAAGACAGTCTTCTCTTTGCCTTCTGGCTTTTCTCAAAGTCCCGGCTCCAGGCAACTCTGTCTCTGTCTGACTCAGAGCCATTGGCCCCTATTCCTGTGTGATAATGCATGGGACAGACTGTGCCTACTTAGTGTGATCCTCTCTGAATTCCGGGGACCCGATGAATTACAGCCCCTGGGTCTTCTCTATGACACTCATGGGAACTTTGTTAGTGTCTGTAGCACTTTACTCCCTTTTGGAATGCCTTTTAGAGACCAACTGACCACTCCTTTCAAATCAAATTTGGCTTCAGTATTCCCTGGATCAGGCAATCGGGAAACTGAGAAAGAGTTCTCCACTTTCTTTTTTCTTCTATCTGTTCTCCCTTTATAATTGTCCTGTTTGTTTGCTGCAATATGCGAGACTGAGGAAGTCAACTTCCTCTTGCTCGGCACACACTGGTTCTCACTTTCTTTTACTCAATTTCTGTTTCCATTTCGACCTGGTGATCTTTCCCATCACATTTCCTTGCCTTCCTCAGGAGACAGTCATACTAGTTTAGTGCAATTTTTTTTTTCTGTTTCACTTTTTACTATTGACTGCCATCAGAAATTAACCACCTGTGTCTCCTGGTATGTCGACTAGAAAGAGGGCGTTAACGTGATGCAATGGGGATGAAAAAGGAACAGGTACTGTCAGTTCTAGTGTGTTCCAGGTAATTGATTTGAGTTCACCTCCAACAGCATCCTTCCAGTTCCAAGAGGCACCGAACGGTCCCTTAAAGCATGGACAGTGAAGTGCAGCAGCCAGCTACCCAAGGATGTGGACAGTACCCCAGCTTTCTCAGGTTCCCAAAAGATGATAGACATTTCCCAAGTCAGCCAGAAACAGTCTTGAGATCACGGCTTCCTCATCCTTGCCTCATGTGCTACTCCTTTCTAATTCCTTGTCTTTTATGATAAACAAAAGGGAGGAATGTTAGAATTCAGGCATCTGTGCTGGCCTTCCCTTGGGGTCCTGACAGAATATGTCCCAGCTGCAGCCACTAAGAGTACCTATTTTACACATACACTACGTTCCCTTTTAAAAGGTGGGCCTTGCCCACCTCCCATCGAATTTTTTCTTTCTCCCCCCTCTTTCTCTCTTTCTTTTTCTCCTCTGCTGTTCTTATCTCCGGAGATTGGTTTCTGAACCCCCTCTCTGCCCTCTTCTCTCTCTTTTTCATATAAAATTCTCATGAGTGCCTTGTTGTATGGTGTGACTCCTTCCTGCCGTTTTTAAATAAATGATAACAATAAGATCTTAAATACCACAAGAGTTCCAATGATAGTTGATATTTGAAAAATTACAAGTCATATCAATTCTGTGTATCTATGGTAGCTCATTAGATTCAGTCTGAATATGTAACATGTATTGTCATCGTCTGTGAATTGCTTTCAAATTGTTGCTATTTGTTACATAAGCAGTTGAAACATTTTTGGGCTATAGACATAACAACTCATTGGCTTAAAGGATTAATTGCAACTGACATTCTAATTTATTTATTTATTCTTGAAACAGCATTTCTCTGTGTAGATCTTGCTGTCCTGGAACTCATATAAAGACCAGACTGACCTCTCAAGGTCCCAGAGATCTGCCTTCCTCTGTCTCCCTAGTGCTGAGAATAAATACGGTTACCACCACAGCCCACTCACAGCTAACATTCCTATTTCCGGAATCTATTAGTTAATTTAGGGGAGCTATGGTCCCCTAAACTTTAAAAGGCTTATAGACTCACTGAACTACTTGTTCTTTTCTAAACAGTATCGTGACCTTTTCAAGCAGAACCGTGTAATATTGCTTAAGGAGTAGCCTGAATATAACTCTGATGCTAAAATTTACTTCAATGTATCTACATATAATTTATCTGCCACAAAGACTAGCTTGGTACCATAAGAATTTCTAGCAAGAAAAGCTACACCATATTCAACGAATACAAGTAACTCAATGTACTTTGAATGAAATATATATTAGGCAAGTTACAATGTCATACTCATTCCATGAGGGAATTTATAATCTAGTTATTATTTCGGTGGGAATAATGCAAAGATCTCACTAGATAAATACTGGATCTGCCTAGTTTCTTAAGGAAAACACAGTTACATTCTTCCTGTGTCTTTCATACCATTTATCTCTTTGCTTATTTATTTATGAGACATGGCCTCATGTTGTCAAGGCTGATCTTCAACAACTAATTTTGCTGATTCCGTATTGCAAATTCGTTCCACCATACCTGGCAGCACATTACTTTCTTGATGTAGTAATAGAAAGTCAGACTTTTGTAGGACAAAAGATAGTTTGTCCAAAGTGTAAACATGGATTTATTATCTTACTCATTTGCTACACTGTCACTGTGAAACATATCTAACTGACAAAAGTTCTGTAGAAATACGACAACAAAATATATTCTAAGTATGTAATGCAAAGGCAATAAACACCTCTAAGCAATTAAATTTATTCTTTCTTTCTTTATATTTTTGTTGAAAAAATTTCTGCCTCCTCCCCACCTCCCATTTCCCTCCCCCTCCTCCCACTCTTCTCCCCTTCCCCTCAGTCCTCTCCCCCTCCCCCCACTCCATTACCCCTCCCTCTTGAATCTGAAGGGCAGTCCGGATTCCCTGCCCTGTGGGAAGTCCAACGTCCTCCCCCCTCAATCCAGGTCCAGAAAGATGAGCATCCAAACAGGTGAGGCTCCCACAAAGCCAGTTCATGCAGCAGGATCGAAACCCAGTGCCATTGTCCTTGGCTTCTCATTAGCCCTAATTGTCCACCATGTTCAGAGAGTCCGGTTTTATCCCATACTTATTCAGTCCTCTATAGAGAATCTTGGTTAAATATATAAATTTCAAATAAAAAATTGAAAATAGACAATTTCTTAGTCAGTGTTCTGTTGTTACAAAGAGAAGACACCATGACCATGGCAACACTTTAAAAGGCTTATAGACTCAGTGAATTATTCCATTATCATCATTATGGGAAGCATGGTATCACTCACTCAAGCATGGTGCTGGAGAATAGCTAAGTTTTACATCTCTATCAGCAGGGATCAGGAAAAGAGAGACATTGGGCTTAACTTGAGCATTTGAAACGTTAATGCCCACTCCCAGTTACATACTTCCTCCAACAGGCCACACCTTTTTGAACACGGCCACACCTCCTAATAGTAGCAGAGGGTTGAAGGGGAGGGGAGATGAAGGGAAGGGAACAGAGAGAAAAATGGATAGCTCAATAAAATCAATTAAAAATAGCCGAATTCCCTGGTGAAAAAGCTTTCAAACAAATGAGACTTTGTGGGCCATACATAATAAAAACCACCACAAAAAGTAAAGAAAAATGTTGAATTGGAAATTTATGCAAAATTTTCTCTGCCTTTTGTGTTGTTTACCAAGCAGTGCATAACATTTTGTTGGCCTTCTGCAATTCTTTTGCAAACCTTTCTTCTTCACTACTGTAAGCCCTACCACCACCTCATTTCTTCCTCTTTGAATTTTGTGTAACCTGTATTTTGGGACTGTTAATTTTACAGACACAAAAATACATAGATATAAGTGCTCAAATTATACACTCATTTAGCCAAGATAAAACCAAAGTTAAACAATATCAAGGCAAGTGTCATTCTGTTTAAGGGAGCTTTATCAGACAGCTGTGAGTTAGTCTCTAGACTAACTCAAAAATATACTTCACCTCCTCAATGGTTGCTTAAATGAAAATGTTCATGTAGGACTAGAACAACATATTTAGCATATCTTAATCTTGATGATTTACTATTATGATTATAACATGAAAATCAGTCTATAGATATACTAGTTTGGGATACAGATAAAACTACCTTTGGTAGAGTTTGTTTCTTTGTCTGATAGTGTCTCTTACAAAACTCAGGCAGGCCTTGAGCTCACCATGTAATCTAGATGGCTATCAAATTTTGGCTTCACCAGTTTCAGTCCTGTGATTGCTGAGATTACAGGTGTCCACTACCATACCTTGTTCATGTTATAAAAACCCTGAATAATGATTCGTAGAATTAAATATTGAGGTCATTTGATGCTTGATTCCCCTCTGTATGCTAAGAATATGTTTGATTACCATTGGTTATTAAAGACGTTGTTTCAGTTTATAGTAAGGCAGCATATAGCCAGGCATAAGAGATGGCTTAGCAGAGTAAAACCAGGCAGAAAATCCAGACAAAGATATAGAAAGAGAGGAGGCAGAGTCAAACAAATGCCCAATCTTTACCAGTAAGTCACAGCCTGGTGGTGATACACAGAATAATAGAAATGGTTTATTTAAAGATATAAGAGTTAGCCAGATATATGCCTAAGCTATTGGCCAAGTTGTGTTATAATTCATATAGTTTCTGTGTGATTATTCGGGTCTGGACAGCCAGGAAAGAAAGAGCAGTTTCCACTTACAAATGTTGCCCTATCAACTTGGGCTAACTAGCTAGCATGGCCCGTCACCCACTTCGGGTCCGGGTTCTTGTCCATCTGCTCAGGATTAGGATGAAAATAGCTGAGAGCCCACCACCCTCAGCACTCTCTGCTTAAGCAACTTGCCGGATCAGGTCTGCTAGGCATGTACAAGCAGGAGAGCATGGAGGATTCCTGCCACCATACACAGAGATATTTTCATGCCTTGCAGCATGCTGCATGGCAGATTTACCTTTTCTTCAGACAAAAAGGGTTTATGCTGTGCTTCCCAGAATTGAGGTGATGAGCACAGCTTCCACCCAGCAGTCCCAGAGCTGGGGGTAAACTTACCTCTGTCATATTGAAAGGCCAAGAGAGGTGGAGTCAACATTCAGGGCTGCTTCAACCATGCTGCTTACCATTTTAAAATGTTCCTTGTCAGAAAGGATTTCAGATATACAATAGGACAAATTCAGATATAAAAGACATCTAAATGAGACACAGTGTGTTTAAAAAAAAGTATCATGGCTTGGGAGAGAGGAGAAAAAGTGTATAGATAGTTATAAAAAGAAATAGTTTAAAAAATAAAAGTCTTTAAAGAAATAGTAAAAGTTATATAAAAGAGTACAGACAGTCATAGATTAAAGGTGTAAAGAAAAATTAGTCATTCAAAGATGGATGATATACAGAAAAGTCTAGATTATGTATATTATTGTGTTTCGTTTGAATTTTTTGACTGCAAAGAGACATTTGATTCTCGGGACTGCTATGTTAAACCAACATAAAGGTATCTTGACTTTACAATTTGGTTCTAAGTAAATGTTGCATAGGAAAGAGATTTTGCTTTTGTTCCCACAGAGGATGAGAACCTGTGGAATGCTTCCTGGCTAATGTGGTTTGATGGAACAAGATCCCACAAAGGGTCTCCATGAACCATAAAATACTTTGCCCACAAGCAGAAACAGTTTGGAAAAAACTTTGCCCATGTTCCCAAATTATTTATGAAAAAATATATTATTTTTTCATTTAAAGGGGCTTGATTATAAGTGATTTATGATCATAGTAAATATATAAAATATACAATAAGGGGGATATGATATAAAGATGAATACTTTGCATTGGTATGGATCTTGGTCTGTTAATACATAATTAAGGCTGATTTTGTTATACTGTGTATATGTATTTCTACTCTTGTTTAAGGTATTATGTGTATTAATAGATGATCATATATAAAAGTCAAACTGTAGTCATGTTAGTTAGGTTTTCTAGATGTACAGAGATATATTTCAGGTGGATAGGAATTCTTCAGCCCTTTCAAAGAACCACAGAATATGGCATTTAAAATATTTTAAGGACTTAAACTTTTCTCAACAGTGAGTCATTTCTACATCTGGCAGCATCAATTACTTCAGAGAAGTTGATGAGTATTTAAGGAACTTGTTATGGAATTTGCCTTCATTGTTACAAGGCTAGCCATTTGGGCAAGAACCTACTCTTGTCTGGATTGCTTGATGGTATGCTGTATGAACTGGATATGCAGAACCCACATAAATGTGACTGCTAAATTTTCTAAAATATGGGATGGTTTTTCAGGGTTCCTACTTAATGAAAGTGTCTGCTAGACATTCTGAATGACACAGAAGAAAGCAACTGATGAACTTTGTCCTTACAAGAAAGAACACATCTTCAAGTATCCTGCTTCATGGAAAAGTATGCTGGATACTATGGGCCTGTAGGTTGAAGATGGATGCCCTAACATTACAGAAGAACTTTGGGTGACTGTCCAAGCAACAAGATGTCTCTGTCAATTCTAGAGTTTTAGAAGTTGCTTACAATACACTTCTTGTTTACTTAGGTAATATTATATCCTTGTGGGGTCTTTGGAGGATTGAAGACAGATAGTTATAGTTTTCCATAGTTAATGATAAAAGAACAATTAAATATAAAACTTTAGACTCACAAAGATAGGATAGATTATAGAGTATTTTTTTAATTTGTTATATGTAAATAGGCTAAATATTGTAACTATAATTCTTGCTTGATAACTGTTTGTGTATGTGATTTTTCTATGTTAAAGTTAAAACTTTCCTTTTGTTTAAACAGAAAAGGGGAGATGATGGGGGATTCCCCTCTGTATGCTGTGATTATGTTTTATTACCACTGGTTAATAAAGAAGCTATTTTGGGCATGTTTTAGCAGAGTAAAATCAAGCAGAAAATCTGAACAGAGATGTAGAAAGAGAGTGAGCAGAGTCAAAGAGACACCATGCAGCTGCTGAAGGAGAAAGACGCTGGATTCTTACCATTAAGCCACAGCCTTGTGTGATACATAGATTAGTAGACATGAGTAAATTCAAGATGTAAGAGCTAGCTAGAAATGTTCCTGAGTCATTGGACGAACAGTGTTATAATTAATATAGTGATTGTGTGATTATTCGGGTCTGAGCGGCTGGGAAACAAGCAAGCAGCCTCTGCCTACCATCATTGTCGTTATGTTCACATTTTTTCCTATCCAAAGGACTTTTTTTTTCCTTTTTTTTTAATTTATTTATTTAACATTTCCACATCCTCCCATCCTCCCTTTCCCTCCCCCATTGCTCTCCAGTCCTAAGAGAAGTCAGGATGCCCTGCCTTGTGGGAAGTCCAAGCCCCCCCCCCCTCTATCCAGGTCTAGGAAGGTGAGCATCCAAACAGACTAGGCTCCCAAAAAGCCAGTACATGCAGTAGGATCAAAATTCAGTGTCATTACCATCGGCTTCTCAGTTCGCCCTCACTGTTAGCCCCATTCAGAGAGTCCGGTTTGATCATATGCTTGTTCAGACCCAGTCCAGCTTGCCTTGGTGAGTTCCATTTTTGGTGGGACTGCAAACTTGTGCAACCACTTTGGGAATCAGTGTGGCAGTTTCTCAGGAAACTGCGACTCAACCTACCTCAGGATCCAGCAACTCCACAAGAGCATTTGTTCAACTATGTTCATAGCAGCACTATTTCTAATAGGCAGAACCTGGAAACAACCTAGGTGCCTCTCAATAGAAGAATGAATACAGCAGGCGTGGCATATATATATATATATATATATACTTTAGAGTTCTATTCAGCGGTAAAAAAAAAATGACATCTTGAATTTTGCATGCAAATGGATGGAAATTGAAAACACTATCCTGAGAGAGCTAACCCAGACCTAAAAAAGAGGAATGTGGTATGTATTCACTCATAAGCAGATTCTATCCATAAATAAAGGACATTGAGCCTATAGTTGGTGATCCTAAATAAGAAGGTGAACCCAAAGAAAAACATATAGTTATCCTCCTGGATACTGGAAGTTGACAAGATCACTGGGCAAAAGTTGGGAGCAGGGGGGTTGGGGTGGATTGGGAGGTAGGGGAGATGGGGAAAGAGAAGGAAGAAGGGGAGGATTGGGGGGATCTTGGGGGAATGGGATAATTGAGATGGATGAAGGGTGGATTTGGGAGCAGGGAAGAAGTTATCCTAACCAAGGGAGCCATTTTAGGGTTGGCTAGAGTCTTAGCTCTAGAGGGGTTCCCAGGTGTCCAAGGGGATTTCCCCAACTAGGTCCCTGGGCAGCAGAGGAGAGGGTGCCTGAACTGGCCTTCTCCCATAGACACACTGATGAATATCTTGAATATCACCATAGATCCTTCATCTGGAGAGGGATGGAGATAGAGACAGAGACTCACATTGGAGCACTGGACTGAGCTCCCAAAGCCCAGATGAAGAGCAGAAGAAGGGAGAACATGAGGAAAGAAGTCAGGACCTCGAGTGGTAAATCCATCCACGGAGACGGTGGGACTGATCTAATGGGAGCTCACCAAAGGACTTTTAATGTTCTCATTAAACATCATAGTGGTTAACTTAAAGATATATTGTTATATGTATAGGAGACTAACATTTATTTGCACCCATACACTTAATGAATAAAGGGAAAATTTCCATATTATGCCTATATATTATCCAGTATCAATTTAGAGATTTTGTTCTAAAAGTTTTCTAATTTTTTATTAAGTAGGTTTTCTCAAAGGTGTGATATGATTAAAGTCATTTATTGACAATGAATAGTCCTGATAGTAGTGACAAGAAATGAATGCCAGTAATGTTTCTAAGTAATGACATACTATGTATTTTAATGGAAACTTGGTAATTGATCTATAGATAATAGTGAAATAAGGTAAGTGAGGAGAAAAATATTTTAAAGTTTCTAAGACTAATTAATTTTCTAAGGGTAAAATTCCTCAATTATTCTAGTTCTACAACATTCCAATTCTTTATTTTCATATATAATAAGATTAAACATGTAAAATTTTATCTGTATATGTCAAATTAATAAATTAATAAATATCATAAAATAAATTTTGCATATGTTAAATCCACATCTTATTTAAAAATAAATGTAAAAATTAGAAATTTAAATCTGAGTTTTATATATAAAAGAAAGTTATCATTTTCCATTGGATAATGAATTATTTGAATTTGAAATTTGAATTAAAAAATTAACTATGAAAAAACATTCAAATTTATTTTTAATGATTAAAATTCCAATTAAAACCATAATTGGACATATAATGAATAGAATAACAGGAAGAGTCATTATCAAGTGCTGGTGAGAATTTGGGTAAACTGAATTTTGTGAAGTTAGTGAGAATTTAAGTTGGTATAACCAATTTGGAGATCGTTTGAAATCACTTTTTTAAATATATGAATATTCCTCTCAGTTACTGTCCAAGAAGAAACTGAATGTCACTTTATTTTTTAAAACAAGTAGAGGAAGACTTTAATTTCTTTCTTGATTTCTTCCTTGACCCAGGTGTGATTCAGTAGTTGACTGTTCAGTTTCCATGAGTTTGTCGGTTTTTTGGGGGTAGTGTGGTTGATGCCTTCTAACTTTAATCCGTGGTGATCTGATAAGACACAGGTGGACACTGATATTTTTTTGTATCTGTGGAGGTTTCCTTTGCTTCCGAGTATGTGGTCAATTTTTGAGAAGGTTCCATGAGCTGCAGAGAAGAAGGTATATTCTTTCCTATTTGGGTAGAATGTTCTATAGATGTCTGTTAAGTCCATTTGCTTCATTACCTCCAATAATTCTTTTAATTCTCTATTAGATGATGGGTATTGATGTAATTAATAGACACATCTCACAGATACTCAGGAGTGAAGGAATCAAACTGCAAAGGTTATATGTGGACAATTTTATTAATGGCATTCTCAAAAAGAGATTACAGCCCAGGATGTGATAACAGTGGGTTTGCATTGAGTTCCTTGAGGTGACAGAACTTTCCTGCCTCCTGATCAGCATAAAGGTTACATGAATCTGTATGTGTTAAATCTTCAAATAAAAGCAGAACAGTTAAAAAAACAAAACAAAAACAAAAAACAAAAAAACAAGTAGAGGTTAGAAAGGAAGGAAGAAAATGGAACAAAAAACAGCCTTACTTCATTTTATAAATGTGGATTTGGGGATATTCATTCAAAACCAGAAATGTCTGAATGGAACCAAAACAAACAAACAAAAAAATTGAGGCAGCTTCTGCCCATCGAAGTGATTGGGGAACAAAGGGCTAGTAAAAATGTGCCCTGTCTTCTTCCACTAAATATGCATTCCAGTTGTACAGTATTAGTCCAAGAGATAACATCGGCTGTAGTGAAAGTCAGGTACATGTACCTCACAATGGTCAACTTTCCAAAGTACAGAAAAAGGAGATACCAAGGGCACATATTTTAACAACTGACTCAACAATCTCATTCCCCAAAGTCCTCTACAAGAAGTAGTATCTGTACGAGGCAAACAAAGAAGAAAAATGTATAAATTGTAGATTTATTCCTATAATAGAAAATAGCACTAAAAATTAATAAAATATACCTAGCCAATGACAGTGATGAAGCTTGGCACTTTAATGCTGACTGTGGAAAAAAATCTGTCACAAAAGAATAGATACAATGTGATTCTAATTATAAGAAGTGAAAAATATTGTGAAAAAAGTTATTTAGTAATACATTCATGTGTGCCAAGATCAGGAAAAGCAAATTAAGGTCTGTGGCTATCCCTTGTGAAAATAATGAAATCATGGAAGAGTGTATAGTGGGTTCTAATCAATGGAAATTAGTAAACATAGTTGTTTATTATATAAAATAGAAAGATTAAAATATTTTTATCTGAGTGATATATATGTGTGTGTGTGTGTGTGTGTGTGTGTGTGTGTGTGTTCAAATGAATGACAAGTCAACTCAAAGGAAACAGGACATTTGTTTCACTAGAAAGCCTTGCTCTCTTAGTATTTAAGGGTTATTTTGTCCTGAAATTTAATAATCATAGGAGACAGAGGCTTCACCAGGGAGGAAATACAATTATTATTATAAAAAATAATTGTTCACATAGTTTAAAAGTGACCTCTGTTAACATTTTCCATGGCACTTCTACTGTACAAATCATTGACAGGCCCTGTGAAACTTTGTGGAATCGTTTTCTTTGCTGGGGGCTCTATTGCACTCACTATGCTTCTCCATAAATCAGAAAATCATTTGAAAATCATCCCTTTAAGTAGTCATTTTTGAGTACTTGCTACATACACAACATCAAGGTATGAATTTAGAATAAATGCATCTGATTTCATCACAGTTTAGATTATGGAAAATAGGCTATAGAGCTTTCAAATACTAAACAGCAAAATGAAGCTAAACCACATGTATCAGATGTGAAGAATTCAACAATGAGACAGAGCCCGTTTCATCTCCTTGTCAAACAAGATCATGGCATCAGATAATTGGGAAATTCAATTTGTGCTCTGTAGCTGACATGTCTGATCCCACCAGACACACTTTTGAATTTATTATCTCTGTGATGGAAAGTCCCTGGGCATGTTGAAGGTCTGTTAGGTCAAGCGCCACTGCATGTCTTACTGTTTCTGCTTCAAGGGTTTGTTTTTTTTTTCCAATTTCATGGAAACTTACTCATCCTATACATGGCCAAAAATCTGATGTTATTGGTAACACTCCTATGTTCCTATGTAAGGTTTCTATGTTCCTGGCAACATAAGAAGCAAAGACAGATTTCCCCATAGTCCTGTCCTTCAGAGGTATATTTATGTTTATTTATAATATTCCCCTAAGGAGGTCCATAGCTTTGAGCTCAGCTTTCTACGCCAATATCCAGCTTAGTAACAAACTCATTATTTCCTTTCCCCCACTTCTTCTTTGTCTCTTTTCCTACTAGTGATTTTGGTGATCAGCTACCAAGTGAGCTAGGCACTCTCTAGGCTTGCCTCAGGAACAATTAAATTAAATAAATGAATAAATACATAAGTAATAAAATAATGACAAATTACAACAAAAATGAGTCTTTTTATTGAAAGAGGTGCATAGCCTATCATCAAATATCATTACCTTCTGGGAATGAAGATTTTTATCTATTATGCCTGTAGATCGGAAGCTGAGAAAGTAGGATTGCCCAGAATTCAATACCAGATTGGTCTACAATGAGTTTCAAACCATCCTGAACTACAGTATGAGACCATGTCTCATATGAAATAATAAATGTTATCACTGAAAAACAACTGAAGAGGGACTACCCTAGTGACTCAGTAACCACGAAAATCTCTTTCAGCTTGACTTTGTTAGTAATTTGGGGAAGACTAAGAACAGACTAGGACTATAGACTTTGACTTCAGTGATTAAAGCAGAACCATTGAAAATGAAGAAATGATGCTCCAAAGAATAAAACCATCAAATAATTAAGTAGTCTAAATGCTTTCTGGAAAAACAAAAGACACATTCAAAACAAATGGATGCTACACCAAGTAATCAGAATAAATTTTCAGATTGGAGCTACAGGAAAACATTTGACTTCTAATAGCCTTCTAATGACATTTATGTGCAAAAACAACTTAGAAGGTGTTGGTAAACACACTGAAGGGTTTTCTTGTTTACAATAGGCTTATGGCATATTACAGTTATGACTACTTTATATGAAAGCCAAGGCTCATAAAAATCTAAGTATGAATCTTAAAGTCAGATATCCCATAACCTTTACATAAATATACAAATTTAGAGAGTGGAATTCCAATACACACAATTCTAACTACCAGGCTGAACTTGAACAAACTTTACTGAAACATGTATAATGGATAAAACATTGGGAAAATCCAGATCACGACAAATGTAGGCAGGTTTACGCTGCCCAGTGCTAGAAAGTATTAGTAGTAAGGATAATAGACCATATAAATAATTCTCCAGTGTTCTATTATTAGAAATGTTGGGTGGGCACTAATTAAGACAGAGCCAGTCAGTGAACGTGACTGTTGAGTGGAAGAGTACATTCAGTATTTATATATAAACTGGATGTTCTGTTCACCTTTATATTTTTACATTTATAATCTTTATCACTGACCATGAAATTCTTTCACTGGTATGACATTCATGTCAAGATATGTTAAACAAACAATTGGCTAAATTTACAATGAAAGAAATATTTTATTTCTTTTCAATCAAAGACTGCTGGTACAATGTAAGCTTTGTTTTAATGTTTGTTTTTAATCTATGTATTGCCCTTTAAGTCTTAGGCATAAAAAGTAAATTTCATAAGGCCTATGACCAGAATTGGAAGAAATTTGTTTTGTGTGTGTTACATGCTTTTCAAACACTTTGCAACAACATTTATTGCATAACTCCTGCAAATTGACAAAAAGGAACTGCTTTCTGATTTCAAAAATCAAAGGAGTAAGAACATGTCCTGAACTTGATCTTCTTCAACTGATAGTAAGTGTTAAACTCTGAATTACAAATTTTCCTTCTCCCTTATTCTAACTTCCTTTTAGCCTTATGTTGTCAGCTCTAGGAAAAAGATGAAGATGAAAAGGAGCTGTATCTTCTGGCTGTATTCTACCCTTTATAACATATTTTCATGATTTATCCTTCACTAGAGTTTACTTGTTGAATTTTCAAGTTTACATTCAGAAGGGCTGAATAAATTCTTTACATTTCAAAAAACTGCATTCAGGTTTTTGGGAGTGCTCTAGGCATCTCCCTCTGTCCTATTAGATTCTGGGAGACTCCATCCTGTGGCTTTATGTCACTCTAAGCCTCCCCTAGAATCTGTCAGATTCCACAAAAGCAGATGCTTCATATGGAACATGATATAATGACTCAATAAAGTCTCTCTCTTGATCTTTCTTATTTTCTTTCTTTCCCTCTTTTTCACCCTCTTCCCTTTCCACTCTCTCAAGCATGCAGGATTCATTTCCATACCACTCTGTAGTAGAAGCACAAGGTTTACAATGGAGGGCTCACTGTAATGGGGAACAAGATTGTAAATTAGCACATAGCACATTCACATAATGGTTCAACTTCACTTAAAAATGATTAGGGTTTTTTTTTAACTTTGTTAATAAAATAAGCTATAGTATAACATACTAGTGAAGTAATGTATAGTTTTTCTGTTGATCACACACCACAAATACCATAATTTATATTCTAAGGGTCTATGTGGCTTTTGGGAATATACAGTGAGTGATTGGATGTACAAATGATAAATTGACTTTTGTAATTCAAGTTCTTATTGTGTCAAATATTTTCCCATGTATTCCAAGTATTTTTAAATATATACTTAAAGAGAATAAGGATTTTTTTTCCATCAGAACCTTAAGAACATACCACACTAGTGTTCTTGAAAACTCTTACCGAAGTTGGATGTATTTTCACCATGGGATATATGCAATATAATAATCAAGACCATGTTCATAATTGGATATAGTTGAAGTACATTTGAAAATACTATGTAATTTGACAGTCTATGGGATAGTTTAGTATAAAATGTTGTAAGAGTATCAAAGTAAAGAGTAATTCTACCTTAGAGACTTTATGAAATGTATCACATAGGATATCAAATTTTCTATGGGTTCCAAATGATGATCAAAAGTTTGGCAGATTGAAACACTGGGGAGGAACATTCAAAGTCTACGAAGAACACCTAAAAGTATAAGAAGGAGATGAGAACATGAATCAGTAGAAGAAAGAGAACGACTAAAAGCAGACATCCTTGTAGTTCAAGTTAAGGAAATTAAGCTTGAGACAAAGGGATAACAGAATGAGTTTTAAGCATGCAGGGTTCAATACAGAATTATAAAGTTTATCACAGGGCAAGAGAGATTGTTCCATGATTTAGAACATTTACAGTTCTTGTGGAGGACCCGGATTCAATTCCCAGAACCAATGTAGTGGCTCATAATCATTCATTTATCAAGTCCTAGGGGGATCTGATGCTCTCTTCTGGCATCCATAGAAAATAAATACTCATGTCGTCCATATGCACACATGCAGCAGGCAAAACACTCATACACATAAAATAATAGCTTGTTTTTAAAAAAGAAGTCAATGACATATAGCATTGTTTGAACAAAAGGATTGTATATGAGAAGGACTATATTACACGTGACACTATAAAAAAAATCAGGTTACCCATTATAGGACACACCTGAGAAAATGTTTTCACCATTTAAATATAAAATAAATAATTACTTATATGTTGATACTTTCTTTGCACTCCTGTCACACATACAGGAATACAAACCTACACATGTGCTAAGTTAAATTTTTACTTCTACTTTCTATTGTCAGTTCATTCAATGACATTATATCTGCTGACTACTGCTATTTCACTTTTACTTTGGGGACTACCTAATTTACAATCACCATTGTACAAGTTTTCTGTTCTAACCCTCTATATTAATATGTTTTATCACCATGAAACAGGTAACCAAAGTATTCACAAGTTTCAAATCATTAATCAACTATATTTTATATAGTTTTTCATTGTCCCATTTATTTGGAATTATCTAATCTTATTAAATACTCCTGTTTCTCGGAGGGCTTTAAAGAAAAAAACCTTAAAAACTGAATGTCTCATTTCATGGTTCAAAAGAGAATTAAAGTGTCTGTATAAAGGAAAGGCCAGAATCGTTAACTTCCAAACAGGACTGGTAACCAACTAAAATAAAATGAAATAGAGGAATGAACCAAACATTCTAAACCCATTAGGATGCAGAGAACAAGAGATCATGTGGTATCTAACCGAACTGATAAATTTACAACATGCTTCCTGCACCTGAGGATCAGGGATCATTGCAGAAGAGGTGGGTCAGCAGATATGGAAGCTGATTAAAGATAGGCTGATCATCCGGAAGCCTGTGACTGTCCATTCCCAGACTCGATGCCGGAAAAGCACTTTGGCTTGATGGAAGGGCAGGCATATGGGCATAGGAAAGCGGAAGGGTCTGCCAATGCCACAATGCCCGAGAAGGTGACCTGGATGAGAAGAATGCGGATCCTGAGCCGCTTCCTCAGGAGATACCGTGAATCCAAGAAGATTGATCGCCATATGTATCACAACCTTTACCTGGAGGTCAAAGGGAATGTCTTCAAAAACAAGCGGATTCTCATGGAGCACATCCACAAGCTGAAGGCAGACAAGGCCTGCAAGAAGCTCCTGGCTGACCAGGCTGAGTCTCGCAGGTCTAAGACCAAGGAAGCAAGAAAGCGCCAGGAGGAGCGCCCCCATGCCAGGAAGGAGGAGATCATCAAGACTCTGTCCAAGGAGGAAGAGACCAAGAAATAGAGCTTCCCTCGAGTCTGTACAGAGTGGGCTGCCTGTGGTCTCAGGTGGATCAGTCATTAAAATAAAACAAGCCTTAAAAAAAATAGAAGAAGAGAAGGTGGGACAAGTGTAAAGAACCAGAGGAACAGGAAGTTTCCTGTGATATTGTGTCTCCTGGAAATGTCAAACAAACGACACCCATTACGTCTCATCAACAGAGCTGCCTAGACAAGACCCGAACAAGCAAGATACCAACGATGATGTTATTATGGAAGGGAGAAAGCTCATGAGGCTTTAACCGTAGGGAATTCACTACAGGCAACTGATGAATGCGAGAGAAAGAAAATGGTCTTTACTAGGGAACAGTGCCCAAATTAGTTATCTAAGACTAGTCCATCATTTCTGAAAGCATGTATATATACACAGGAACATCATGTGAATCAAGCAGGTTATATTTTGGAATGTGTGTGTGTGTGTGTGTGTGTGTGTATTCATATGTAATAACAATTAATGAAGAGGAGGCCATGAATCTGAGAGAGGGCAAGGGGTAAGCATGAAAGGACTGGGAGAAAGGAAAGAAAAGAGGGAAGGATGTAATTATAATTTCAAATATTTTTAAGAGATAAATTCAGCATTTTGTTTATTCAGTTTACCTTTAGATATCAATTACTTTCCTATACTCAAGTAGTAGGTGTTTAAAAGTTTCTTCACAGTGGTCAATAGAATGCAAAATCATACATGTGGGCTTGGTATGTGTGATCTTTTGAAATACATTCTGTTGATTTTAATTAACATATATGGTGTAATGGTCAGCTATTACATATAATGAGAACATGGATTTTCTTTATAATTATTTTCAGAAAAAGCATTTTCAAAATAATTTTTAATAATTTCCTTAGATTTGCTTTTATTTTTTTTAATACTGAATAATAAGCACTATCTGACTGCATTGTCCTAAAAGCCATGCAGTATCTAACTTTGCAGTTTATATATGAAACCTACTCATGATAAATAGTAAGTGCAGAATTAATGTCCTTAGGCCCAGTATGGGACTGATTTTCTCTCTACTTCCCTTTTTACCCCTTCCTATCTCCTTTGTTCCTTTTCTCATTTCCCCTTCCCTATTCTTCTCTTTTCTCACACTTGGTCAGAATCCAACTTAGTTCAATTCGGTGTACTGAAAATAAGTATTTGGTGTGGTTTCAAGTTAGCAACTGCTATTTTGAGAAGGAAACCATATTCCGTCCACAAATATTTGTGAAATGTTTATTTATGCAATGATGTTAACGAGACAATAGAATCAAAACAGTAGACAAGAAAAACATGAAAATGCTCTCCTGGATCCTCCAGTTTATTACAGGGTATAGGAAATGAAAAAAAAAACAACCTCACAATATATGTGATTTAGAAAGAATTTTAAAATACACTAATATAGACAGAGCACAGAATACACAGAAAATAAAAGAGAAATATTTGGATTTCCTAATTCAAGTAAGAATCTGTGTGAAAGTTCAACAAAACTGGGAACTGTATGAGGAAAAGTATTCAACCCTACAACAGAATGAGCATTGTTTATCCAAAACTAAAAGCTTCTAATGAGATCTCCTGAGATGAGATCTGACCTCCCTTTCTGTTCTGTAACGAAAACTGTAAGACACAGTTTTTCCCTATCAACATGCTGTGCAAAGATAAGGAACTTAATAATAGACGGTGCTGTTAAGAGAAAACTTGCTCATAGCTTCATGATATATGGGATTTGACAATATGCTACTATGTTTATATTTGTCCCTATGGATTCTTATGTACATATATAGCATATTTTAATGCATTTTTGTTGTTTTTAGAGACAGGATTTTTCTATAGCTTTGGAGACTTGTAGAACTCACTTTGAAGACTAGGTTGGCCTCGAACTCACAGAGATCTGCCTGTCTCTGCCTCTCAAGTACTGGAATTAAACTCATACGCAACCACCGCCTGGCATGAATAGCATATTTTTTAAAGTACACATAAAAAACTGCTAAAATTAAAAAAAATAGGGGGACACAAACTTGTGATCTCAGTCCTTGGAGGTTCAATGGTGTCCTCAGCTATAGAGCGAGTTCAGTACCAGCCTGCATTGCATGGGCTTTTAGCTCAAAACAGAGCAAGTGCCTGGTGTGGCACATCAGGGAAACTGGGGTTTGAGTTAGACTCTGCCTCAAACCACACCAGAACACAAGGTAAACTAAACTAAATCAAATATTAGCAAAAAGATTGTAAAATCAGTTCCATCTATGAATTGAAATGGTATAAATTAATATACTAAAGAAACTTCTTGCATGTCAACTTTCATTTGCCCATTTAACTTGTATGTGCTCAACGATGAGTTAAAATGAGTTAGATAATTAGAATTTCAAGAGCACTTCATTTGTCTCTTATTCCTGAAAAATCCTTTATACAAAAGGATTATAAATACACACACCAACCATTTATCCATCCATACCCTCCATATTTAGTCTTCTTTCTTTAGCAGCTAGACTCAATGCATGGTCCAAAGAGGACCTGTAGAGTGTACAACATCAGACAGTTTTCTATATCACTAAATTTACAGTTTGGGAGAAAAGCTAGTCCATGGTGGTAAATACAAACAGCATATTGAGAAAGCAGATAAAGAGGATGGGGACAATTAAAAGACTCCTCAATGGGGTTGATCAGGGGAGGGGGAGGGAAATGGAGGCGGTAGCAGGGAGGAGGCAGAAATCTTTAATAAATAAATAAATTTTAAAAAAAGGAAAAAAATAAAAATTGCTTTTAATGTATTCATTTAAAATATTCTAAAGAAAATATTTAGACAAACTCTGAGCTTGAAGAAAAAGAACATTAAAATAAACATTCCTAGGGTTGTTGATATAGCTCAAGGTTATAGCACTTTCACAGTATTATTGATGCCCTGGGTTTAGCTGCCAGACACACACAAGGAAAGAAAAGTAAGGCAAATGGGGGTGTAGAGGAATGGAGAGAGAGAGGAGGAAGAAACAAAGGAAGGAAGGAAGGAAGGAAAACAAAAAGACATTTTTAAGCTTGCTCCTGATTTTTTCTGTTTTGGAAACTATACATCACATTGTAGTCTCAATGATAATACTGGATCTGTGGGTGCTGCTCAGCGATAGATCACCAGACAAATATGCTTGAGGCACTGAGTTCTGCTTCCATACAACAACCACACACAAATACACACATACAACACACTAACCTATTTTGCATTTTATGAAGGAATTTCTCATAGTTGAATTACAAAAATAAATCAGAAATACTAGTATATAATTTGCATGAAAACCAAATAAAATTTTAAAGTATTTTCAACACGCTTTGTATGAAATTTCACGTAGATAAATAGTTCTATGTCTATGTTGCTTCTGTCCAGACAATAATTGTTATTATTTCATAACCAATTTCACCATTTTAAGTTGTAATTTCCAATAATTGCTAGGAAATATATTTTGTTCACTAACACTTGACTAATGCTATAAGATGTAAAGGTCAAATTTCATTACAAGAATGAGACAAAGATAAAGCAAAATACTGTTTTCTGCTGATGTTAACAATAATTGTCTTTGGTACTGCATGAATAAATTCATTCAAAGTAATTTTTACAGAAGAAAAACTGAAAATTTACCATATGATTAAAGGAAAGTATAGTTGTTCTTCCTGTGTATTTGTTATGTATTTTAAAATAATTTTTTACAGTAGTTGTAAGGATTTCTTGGATTTATTTGTTTTATTAAAATATAATGAGGTTATATAATCTCGTATTAACACTAAAACTTAAAATTTGATTGGAAAATACATTCAGATTAGAAGTTCATTAGATTAAAAAGTGAGTTTTTGTTTTACAAAATGATGCTTTTAAAATTATCTATAGACATATTTAAATACCCAAATACCAGAGTACTTTTATGTATATATCAGTACTGCGGTTTGCTGGCATGAAGGGTTAGGAGAACTGTCAAAAGAGAAATACGGAAATTATCAAAGTAGGACCTACAGAAGACTCTTTTGGCATTGGAAAACAGAAGCAATCCCTTCAGACATCTGGACTCAATCTGTTCATATATTTTTGATTTTAAAGTAAATCTCTGCTTTATGAAATAAAAATTAGGATAATGCAATGTTAGCCAGCTTGCTAGTTTTTCCTGAGTTCATCCAATGGATTAAAACCTGTTACAAGCTGCTTGCATAGATAGCTCCAAAGTGGTTGGACTGAGGAGTTTTATTTTATTAAAACTTTTCATCAGCCAATGAAAATCTAAAAAATAAAATTTCAGTGATACAAAATATATACTACACCCTGTGAAATGGATGTGAATAATTTGTCAGGGGAATCTGTATATAGGCTGTGACGAAAGTGATAGGCTACACACATTACTGCACAAAATGAAATACTGCAAAAAGCATATCAGTAGTCAAAACCCAACCCCCCAAAGTTCATTATCATATGTGCAATCATTTTTAAACATCAAAAATATGTTTGCAAAATTTGCTTATCAAGATGAGATGGAGAAATCTATCCCATATATTAAAAACAGACAAATATGACATTAATTTGGGAATTTGAAATAAAAAGTAACTCTAAGTCAACAGCTTGATGATATTTGCATCATTACAGATGCACAAATTGTAGTTTCATAGTCTAAACATTTCCCAGTAGCAGGCCTTTTGAGTTCTTTACTTACTCCTTTAATGAAATGAATTAGTGTCTTAATTGTGGCATATGGTACATAGTCTGTACCATTTTCAGTATTTTATTTTGGGGAAATGGGATGACTATATCAGAAGATGTGCCCCTATTAGCAGGAATGTTTTGTTATCTTATTTTATTTAATAATGTGCATCAAAATTCACATCTAAAGTCTAAATGTGATACCGTATGGAAAATTCTTGGCTTAATGTTTGCCATGTCATAATACTTCCACAAGATTAATTTTTAATTATTTATAAATGAAATCATTAAGTTATGTATATTGCAGAACCCATCAGGAAATTACATGAGTCTCTATTTCTATTTGGACAATCTGCTTATGTGAGAGAAATATTCAGCTCATTTATCCTTTGTCAAATGCCTTCTCTGTAAACATTCTAGTCTGCTCTACAAGTATTCTGGCTTAGAAGAACACTTGTTTCTTTTACTATGCACATGATAGATGTTTAATTATTATTTGTTTACTACATTAGGAAGAAATGACGAAAATATTCCTTGTTAACTGAAGGGTAACTTCAGTCTTTACCCTGCCACACACAAATTGTAGAAAAAAAATGACTATCAGTCAAATGAATATAATTTGGGGTATTCAGGTAATTATGTTGATTTCTTAATTGGGTTACCAATCCCCAGAAGCTGAATTTGGACCTAATCAACACATCCTTTCAATCCTTAATTTCCACATTAATCTTCCTGAAAATTTGTTCTTATATCCTTCTAGAGCCTTTATCTCCCTAATTAGGACAATAAATCTGATATTCACAGCAGCAAGGTGCAGAAATGATATTATTTGGTTTAGAAACAATATATATACACAGATTTATACATATATATGTACACACACATATTTATTTCCCTGATTCCTCATAAAAGGGATCATGGGTGTTAAAATACAGTACTATGACCTATAAAATTAACCTAGGAATTCAGTTATTCCCCATTTTCCCAAAGAGAAAATATACTGCTTGCACGGCCAAGGAAAGTTTGAAGGACAAATGTGGATACATAAAACTTTCGGACCTTATGTCAACAAAACAAAAATGCTTTTATGACATGATAAGAAATTTCAAGCTATTTTTACATGTGATAAATTGTAGCTAAAAATATTAGAAATGAAGAGGGTTTTTCTGTTTATGAAATAACTGTAGTCATTCTTTTTTAAATAGTTGAGATGCCATTTTCTTCTTTGTTTTAAAAATATGTTTACATTATCTAATATCTTACTTTAGAACACACCATCTCTATTTCCACTTACAGGATTTGAGATAAAGGACCTTGATTATTTATATTATTCATTAAAATTTTATCCTATGCTATACTTATTTGCTTGCTAGTAAGAAAACTGCTGTTTTTATTTCCCCCTTGTTGTTTATATGCGATTTGTCAATTTAATAACATGACTCTGTAATATTTTATGCATGTATATGTATACGTCTGAACTATAAAACTCTCATTGACAATAACATCCAACAAATATCAAAAATCCAAAATCCTGTTTCAAGAAGTACCTTAGTCAATGTGTTCCTTCAATTTGTCCATTAATATCTTTAGGTGATCTCATAGATCTACAACTACCAGGTATATCTCCACCAAACATCATTCAAAGCAATCAGCTGAGAATATTTTTTTTAAATTAAGAAATGTTATAATATAATTAAAGAGACTTTTTAAAGACATTCTCTCATATAAGAAGAGATATCTTTCATTACTATAGCTTTAAGTTACTTGAGGTAGAACAGTTGTCTATTCATACACTTATTCATATTTCATTCATTTGCTCACTGAGTCTTTATTATATTCAAATGAACTCTACAATGTATATCTGTAATATAAATGGACTTATACATACAAGTAATTTCAAAAAATAAACATTCAGTGATTATATTTAGGAAGGAATAAGAGAATGAATAAAAGAAACATACTGCAGCGAAAGCAAATTTAGGAGCATGAAAGCACTGGTGCCTATAATAGAGAAGGGATAGCAGTCATGAGGAGATGCTTTATATGGGAGTAGATAATTAGTTCCATTTGGAACATGTAATTTGGAGAATGATGGGGAGGGACACATAATGGGAGATGTTCTGTAGGTGTAATGATATTAAGAGGGAAAAATTCAATTATAACTCCGCCAAATTATATCAGCTGTGTCCAAACCATATTGATTGCTTGGGTGCATAGCTGATGTGCAGTGTAATGGACAAGCATGTGCCTAACCTCTCTTTCAACTATAATTTATTTGTTTGCTTTGGTGAAAAATATGAAGGATGACATAGCAGAATCAGGCTGTACATGAGTTCTCGCTCATATTTGTCTCACTGTTCTTGTGGCTCTCATTCTACAAATTGATGAGACTGTTTCATGTGCAAGTGATTTATTATGGTAACTACAGATATTAAAATACATCATAGACATGAAAGCAGTTGGAAGTGATGAACCAGTCTGCCCCCATCTTAGATTTAAAAGCTGTATTATATCAAGAACAAACTATGGTCATTCCCATTTATGATCAAACCTCTGTTTCTGAAGGATTAGACTATGCCCCACCTGTAATCTTAAATACAAATAGTTCTGTACTCCTGTTCCAGGAAATGGCGACCATTTCTCGGTTTCAAAAAGTTATTATAACAACACTACCTTTGTTTCAAAAGGTTGTTCTAACTTTCTCTTTTTATGTGTACCTTGTTATGATCACTTTACAATCATGTCTTTGTTACAGCAGGCCATTATGGCTAACTTCTTTTCCTCCAGTAACACCAATTTTTTTGACCACCAAATTCTTCATTTAGAAATTACCTACACCTAAACAACAACAACAAAAAAAAAACAAAAACAAACCAAAATATCCCTGTCTTCTTTGTCCAGTGTTGATCTATTGAACACTGCTTCTAGTGTAAGACAGTCCATGTACCCGAATAAAAATGTTTGCTTTAATTAATTGCTTGCTTGAATTAATTTGGTCATGATGATTTGGGTCAGTGGTCTTTCTCTTTGCAACTTTGTGATTAATAGAAGATTGAAAATTGTTGAAAAAAATGGATGATTCTGTGATGTTACAACTTTCAAAAACATGAACTTCTGCTAAATCCCTGAGTAAAAAAGAGCCTTGAGTACATATGTAGCTAAGATAATAGAAAAATTAGATTCCTGGGGATTGATTTTTTAAATACTCACATAATTCAATCATAAGCTACTTTTCTGGCCCGAATTTTGGAATTTTCCCTTAAGCATTGAACATTTCAGAAATATAAAACTGCCCTAGTATTTATCAAGGCATCTTTCAGCTGCATCCCTTTAAACTTTAGCACATACTAATCCCTTTCAACTGCAATGTAAACCCTACTCTTCACTACCATCAACCCTATTGTTAATCATTGAAACATTACCCACTTACTTCCTACTATACGGAAAGCTGTTCCTTTCCTTAAATGACAGACTTTCCAGTTTAGATCAGTAAGCACAATCCAATTTGTAAAGGTTACTTACTACTGCAAGTAGGATATTCAATGTTTTATACTGCATACTATACTAGATTATGAGCTCATGAAATGTTTTATCTGTTTTATCATTTTCCTATCTCCACACCTAATTCAAACACAGGCATACAATAGGTGACTAATAGAAGTTTCTTAAGTGAATGGTTAAACCATCAGTTTTGAGGACAATGTAATACTAAACTTTAATAATTATCTATGATGATATAAATATGATGTGTGAAGAAAGCAAATGGAGGGACTGAAGAGATGGCTCAAAGGTTATTGGCAATTATTGGTCTTGCAGAGAAGCAAGGTTTACTTCCCTGCACTCACATAGCAGTTCAAACCCTCAGTAAGTCTAGTTCCAAGGTGTCTGCTTATCCTCTTTTTGTCTCCTTGGACAATTGGCGTGAGAAGAGCACACTTTATTAAATTCAAGCATATACTCATACACATAAAATACAAATAATTCTCTTTAAAAATGCTAATGGAATCCTAACAAGGATATCATCCTAAATTTATTATAGTCAGACATGTAGTCAAATGAACTGTTTTCTACTTGCTGTGGGGATAATGCATGTTTTTTATTATTTATTGTATAATACTCATTATAAATTATATAAGCAACATATACACACATTGCAATATGCAT
Source organism: Microtus oregoni (assembly GCF_018167655.1). Classification (NCBI taxonomy): domain Eukaryota; kingdom Metazoa; phylum Chordata; class Mammalia; order Rodentia; family Cricetidae; genus Microtus; species Microtus oregoni. The sequence continues at coordinate 25,966 of NW_024544227.1, forward strand.
ATTGTAAAGATACTTTAAATTTAGTATAAATAGATAAAGAAATTGTATTATTTTAAGATGTTTAATCCATTCCCAAGCAAGAGGAGTAGGAAAATATTATCATTATAATTATATTCTCACTTCTCAAGCAATAGATTGAAACAACTGTGATTTAAGTATATATGTATGTGTCTGTATATTTACATAGGCATATTCTTATATGCTAATATATTAAAATATTTCACTCTAATTTAATGAAAAATAGACTACATATTATTAAACGTGTAAGTACTCAAATGTGAATAAGTAGCAACCAATTGCTATAATATGGACCAATTGGCCAATTGAGAAGTTATATATTTGCTCACATATCAATTTCTCTTCCATCGTAAAGATGTGGTTCATATTAAAATTTGACACTAAGATGCCTGCAATATCAATGCAAATAGAATTCATAAGGTGAATGGTTCCAGTGGTTGCTGTTACAAATTTGATTGTAACTATTGGGTTCAATTCAAAAGTCTATTTAGGCTCAGTCATTAGTAGTGCAGAAATGAATGTCTGGTGGTATATGGCTTTAATTCCTGCACTCAGTGGATAGAGGCAACCAGATCTCTGTGAGTTGAAGGCAATTCTGGTTTACATAGACAGTTTCATGCCAGACAGGTTTGAGGTACACTTTGGGACCCTGTCTCAAACAAAACAAAACAAAACAAACAAAAAAGGTTTCAAATTTCTAGACCACCCAGTTTCTTAGAAAGAAAGGAACTTCCTATTTTTTCTAGCTTATCTGATATTTCAAGTATCTTATTGCGATAGCTCAAACAGAACGTTTAAAGGAAATTCAGTTAGAATAAGGAATTATATTTTCTAAGGCATGATCTCCAATTTAGATCTATTTAATACTCAGATACTAGTGATGACAACTGATTTGAAACACACAAATATACAGGCTTGTGTTTGAAAAAAAATGAGAACTTATCTCTTAAAAGGAATGATGCTAAAAGGGTCGTAATATTCCAGTTTCAGAAACCAATCTTAACTCATCAACATTTCCATCCTGTGTGGTTAAAAAAATACGGGATATACAACTAGTTTCTATATTGGAACCCAAGGTATTTTAACTACAGGAGGAAATAAGGAGGAAAAGACAAAATATTTGTATAATGTTACAGGAATCAAAACAGTGAGCTGTGGGCACACATTGAGAGCAATAGTAAAATAAATGGTTGAATCTAAAGAAAAGAAACTTTGAAAACCACTTTACATTATGTAGAATTTGGATGCTGGAATCTTCCAGTTCTGGAACTGAGGAGAAAAACAACTGGTGAACTGAGAAAGAAAGTATCTTTTAAAATGCAAAACGCCAAGCAAAGTGATTTCCTGACAGTTGAAATAGGGGATTCCCAACCCTTTAATTTATCAAGAGAACCAAGTTGACATCAAAGGAAGGGAGAGAGAGTGGGAGAGTGGAACAAGCAACTGTGATCCTTCCGGATGCAACCTCTCAGCACTCTAACCCATTTCCAGTACTTAAAAATGAATTTTATCCAAACAGACGAGTAAAGTTTCCATGAAGGGCAACATGCCCATCTCTTCCATTTAATTGGAGATAATTGTGTTGAAATGAAAATGTGTTTTAAAGAAAGAAAAAATGACTGGTTATAGACACTTCCACATCCTTATAAAAATATTTACTTAAATGTATAGATGCAAAAATAAAGGGGTTCATGGATGCATAGCAAACATTCTCTTGAAAGAATTATGGGGATCATAATGACAGGGAAGCAGTAGTATGGAATAGGGTTACCAAGAAAATGTATGCTAACTTTGCCTTTACCTCCCACCCCCTTTTCTCAGAGGTTTAGAATCCTCAAAAGGTTCACAGGTGGAGCTGGGTGATTAGATGTTAGAAAACTGTGCTTTATTTATTTTTGGCATATTGTAGTGAACTGAATTTAAATGAACTGCAGGAAACTCGGGGCAACATCCAAAATCAATGACTAAGGAACTGGGAGATCTTAATCTGTGTAAAACTTAAGAACAAAATATGCAATTTAGGGCTGTGCTAATTAAAGGAAAGAGATAACACTAAAAATAACTGAATGGTGCTAACTTCAGCAGGCAGCAGAAGAGGTCTGCCACAAATGGATCTTTTCAGGAGGGGTGGTCTGTGTGTGTGTGTGTGTGTTTGTGTGTGTGTGTGTGTGTGTGTGTGTGTATGCATGAGAGAGGGGGAGAGAGACAGAGACAGAGAAAGAGAGACTGGAAAGGCAGAGAGAGATTGGTGAGGCAGAGGGAGAGAGAGACTTAATTACACAAAGGAGGAACTGAAGAAAAGAGATTAAAGAAGTGCTTCAGAATGGGGAACCATTTGAGAGGCAGTGATGAGGATCTTATCCTGATAATTGAAGCAGCTTAAATGAGGCATGTTGCCAGAAAACCCACTACAGGGTAAATACCTCTCTGGTGTCAAGGAGATAGATGCACATCAAGTTAGGGAGGAGAACAGCAGTGGGGCATATCACCAGAACAAAGAGGGGTGAGTCAGGATTTGGGTGCTGATATAAATAGCTTTAGGTGTACTCTTACTCAGCATGCTTTCTTTGTCCTGTGGTGGTTTGTAAGAAAATGACCCTTATAGGGAGTGACACTATTAGGAAGTATGGCCTGTTGGAAGAAATGTGGGGGTGGGCTTTGAGGTCTCATACATGCTTAAATTATGCCCAGTGACATAGTTAATTCTGAGGACTGCAGATCAATATGTAGCACTCTTAGCTCCTTCTCCAGCACCATGTTGGCCTGCATGCCATCATTTCCCACCATGACAATAATGGACTAAACCTCTGAACTGTAAGCTATCCCCAATTAAATGTTTTCAGTTATAAAAGCTGCCGTGGTCACGGTGTATCTTCACGATAATAGAAGCCTAAGACACCTGCCTTACTTTGATTCATTTTGCCTTATTTCTCTGGGTGGAATGTACTTGAGACTGATTCTGTCACTATTGAAAGACAGATGAATAATTACATCCACTTTAAAATGCAGATGCAGTGTAAGCTTCATCTTACACTCTGTGTAGCATTCAGCGCCATTACCTGGTTGGTAGTTTGTCAAATTGACACAAGTTATGATATTTGGGAAGAGGGAACCGCAACTGAGAAAATATCTCCATCAGAGTGGATTACAAGCAAGTCTGTGAGGTCATTCTCTTGATTTATGATTGCAGTGAGAAGATCCAAACCACTGTGGGTGGTGTCATTTTAGGAAGTTGGTCTTGGGTTTTATAAGAAAGCGGGCTGAGCAAGCCATGAGAATCAACTGAGCACAAAGTATTTCTCTATGATTCCTGCTTCTGCTCCTGCTTGAGTTCCTGTCCTGACATCTCTCAGTGATGGATTAGGCACCCCTGAAGTTGTAATATAAAACCAACCATTTCCTCTTCAAGTTGGTGTTTGTCTATTTTATCTCACTATAGAAAAACAAAGTAGGACAGGCATCATAAATCTTACTAGCGAATTAAGGAATAGTGGAAGCTATTAGGACACTGATAAGCTCACAGATTTAGTAAAACCAATGCATCCTTTATAACACATTATAAATACAATTTAAATAGATTAACAAGTTTCAGAAAAGCAGTACTCAACACTGAGCTTCCAAGATGCATTTAATAAGGTTAGAGAAACCATGCTCTACTATGACTCAAGTCCTGTGCTTGTTTCTGGTTTTTCTTTTTTCTTTTTTTAACAACTAAACTTCAATCATTCTATTCCTTTTCCTGATGTAATCTTTTATGGTTAAAATAATGAATGCAACATATAAATTACATACCTGAAATAATTATACTACTATCACAATAAAAATATTTACCGAGAACTCAATATTAGCAAGAAATTTATCTTAGTCATTTATTTGTCTCTTTCACTTTGCTGCATATCGCCTCAATTGAGTGCTCCTTTTCCCACAGAATCTGGGGATTGTAATGACTTCCTATTTGTCACATCTTCTATTATAGCCATCCTCTGTGGCGGTTTCAATTGGTTTGGCACCCATAGATTTATGTGTATGAATGCTTGACCCATAGGGAGCGGCACTATGTGAAGGTGTTGCTTTGTTGGATTTTTTTTGTGTGTTGTGGCCTTCTTGAAGGAATTATGTCACTGTGGAGGCAGATTGCTTCTTGTTGCCTGCAGATCAAGAAGTAGAACCCTCAGCTTCTTCTCCAGCACATGTCTGCCTGCATGCCACCATGTTTCGTCATGACGATAAAGACTAAAATTTTGAAACTGTGAGCCAGCCTCAATTAAATATTTTATTGTACAAGAATTTCCATGGTCGTGGTGTCTCTTCACAGCAATAGAAACCCTAGCTAAAACAATTCCTATGTATGGATCAAGCATTCAAAAATATGAGTCTATTGGGGCCATACCTATTCAAACCACCACCCTATCATTTCTGTGGCTTTGTTGATATTTATTTTGTATAGCCTGTTTATTTTTACTTCAAATGATATTTTCCTTTGGTTCTTTTATACTTTCTTTTTCAGTGATGCCATTGATGTGAAATCTACAAGCTACAACAAATGGGCCAGATCATATGTTTGTTAAACAACATATTTTTAGACTCAAATGCAGCTAGCTCACTCATGGTGATCTATGTTATTAGTTATGGATGGTTTGGTACCAAAATTAGTATACTTAAATGAGCTTGATTGAGTTTGGAAGGAGTGTAATACAGAGAGGAAAGGAGCAAAGAGAGCTAAGTAACACTAAAGATTTTTGTTAAAGGCATAGGGAAATAATATCTCATGGTTTTTCTTAAAACATAGGTGTGTGTGTGTGTGTGTGTGTGTGTGTGTGTGTGTGTGTGTGTGTAGTTTGAGTTATGTGATACAAGTTCATAATGATCCCCCTCCAGGAACCAGAGACTAACAATAACTCCAACGCTAAGCAAGGTAAACCTTTTGAGTTGTAGATTAGAAACCCTCTAAGCAATATAAACTATTGCTTTTGTTCTTGTTGGTCTCACATAACTTAAAGATAAGACACTGTTGCTGAAGACATGTAGATAGAGACACAGAACTTGGAGGACTCTAGCAGGTACTGCTTAGAAGCCGCCTCTTGAGGGCAAACTCTCATAGTATCAGAAGAAACTGGGCAAGGTACTAAGGGAGAAAAGTAGTGTAAAGCTTGTGAATCACAACAGTTGCTAGCCTAATAATGCATTCCTAATTGTGTAAATGTGGCATATACATATATATATATATATTAAGCTACATTCAATAGGGAAGAATTCATGCATGGTACTGTAAATATAGCCAACTACCAATGGTTTGACAGAACATGGATCCTAGAGAACAATCTAGTACTGCCATTTTCAAAATCTAAGTCAATACAACATTTAACTATAGTTCAGAGACCTCATCAAGGAAACTTCTTTTTGTAGCAGATGGAGAAGTTACCACAGAGACTCAAACCTGGTCAAAATGTAAAGGATAAGTGACCCTATTGTGTCCAACTCCATTTAGCCTAACTACAACACAACCCCTATATATCTTAAGGCTCAGGGAGGTCATTCAAGAAAGAAAGGAAAGATTTTAAGAGCCAGAGGATCAGAATGTGTGCTGTTAAATAATGTCTTTAGGCATGATCGGGGAGTTCCACCCACTATTGTAGCCTAGACAAGATCTGCATAAAGACCACACCACTTCGCATGCTTACCTCAAAGAGATGATTCAAGAGTGAGATCATCTTTGTAAACACAAGCATTAGTCTGTCCACACTGGGACTGGTCATAGCTGCCTAGAGCAATAAGGAGCCCAGGTTCCTTAGAGGAACACAAAGCTTAACCTTCTGCAAAAGCTCTCAGGGTGGCAAGGCTAGGAAGCTCAGAATTTTGAACTTCTCCCCTCCTGAAAACAATGTCTCTGAGTCTCAATTAGCTATGCTTTGCTTCCAGGGCAAACCAATGTTAAATTGGTACTGCTCAGACCAACAAGAAATGAAGATGAAGTCAGAGCCTGATTCCCATGCAAGAGCATGTTCATGCATATGAGTTCTGTGTGCATTCATGGGTATGTACTTAGAGCAGTGTGGCAGTGGTGTTGAGGGACACTTTTTTTGGGTGAACAACATTAGGTACCTATCTCTCAGATAATGAAAATTCATTGTAGCTTGAAAAACTTGGTCCCCTTACCCTGGCACGAAGGATTCCAAATAAATCAATTTCCTAATTTAGTTTTATAATGTGTTTTTGATGAACTTTAAATTTATAGATACTCATTAAAACAGTAAAGAACTATGTAGCATACCGAAGGAAAATCAATATCATTGCTTCCTAGATCACCAGAGTTAATTGTGCTAGGTCTTTTAACTTTTCACCTTTGAAATTCCTCATTTAAAATAAAAATGAATGGATCACTATCTCCTCTACTTCTTTATACGTCCTGTCCATCATAAGTGAACTGCTAGTTTAGGAATCATTAGACATAAATAATCAGTGGGGTGTGGAGGCAGGTAGTAATAGTAATCAAGAGGAAGTAGCAAGATTAAATCACTTTATTACGTCCTTGAAAAATTTACGAATTTTTAGCATATACAGTCTATTTAAGATTGTGAAAAAGATCTCTCTAGGGACTACAGGTGATTTCACACATTTATATGAATTCTTTAATCGCATATCACCAATGAGCATAGCACAGTTTTCTATTATTAGCTATTTTGTTATCATGTACTCATTGTATAGAATAGTGAATTTCATAAAGAGATATTGTCACACATGTATTAATTACCTTTCTGGTTTCTGGGATATAGATAAAATGACGTAGCAAAAGGAAGAAAAAAGAGAAAAATATTATTTGGGCTCCTAATCTGATGTCACAATCTGTTATACCAGGAATATCTTGGTGGCAAAAACTCATGATGACTGATCATGTTGCATCCATAGTCAGGAAACAGCTATGAATGGTGATACTCAGCATACTTTCTGTTATTCAGCGCAGGATGTCAGCACACAGAATAGTACTGCCCAAAGATAAGGTGGGTCTTCCTTTCTCGATGAACCTAATCTAGATAATCTTTTACAGGCATACCCATAAGCCAACCAAATACTGACGGTGCCTCTCAGGTATACCCAGAGGCTTGTCTCCTAGGAATTCTAGACCCTGTGGAGGTGATAATCAATATTAATCATCACAACATGTAGATAGTACACTTTAATACATATTCATCCTCCCATTACCCTCTATAATCATCCTCCCGTTACCCTTATGATCCCTTTATTATGCTTCAGATATCTCAAAGAGCACCCCCTTCTACTTTCCTATCTTTAAAAAGAGAAACTCCAAAATCTGAGTGTGATACTGTCTTTCTGCCTGGCTAAGTTTGCTTAGAATCATGATCTACCAATTTAACTTCAACTCTCCTTGCCAAGAAAGGATATATTTTCCTATCTGGAATATATAAGTACAGTTTATTAAATAAATCATTAACAGAGATGTGGTCAGCATTATGAAAATCCAGAGAAGATTATGAGAAATACAGAGCTCACTTAGCCCTAAGGATCAGGGGAAAGGAGGTTCATTTACCAAAACTAGAAAACCAAAAGAAAGACCAGAGAGAGCAAGAAAAAAAATGTGGTCTTTGCAAAGGGACAGTGGCAATCAGTGGGGTCTTACAAAAAGGAAGGAAATAAATACTATCATTTCTTTTCCTCTCAGCACCTGTTCCCTTCTCTCTCAATTGGAATTCCTAAGCTAAGACACAAAGCAAGGTGGAAAAGAATGGAGAGGAGATCTGATAATACAGAAGGAGATAGTTTAAGATTAAACACTTGCCTTTCGTGTTAGCTAGTATGTTGCTTGTTGCCTCTTTAGTAAAATAAATCTATTGATATCTATTAATAATACTACCAAGGAGTTAGTAAATTTCTCCATGAGTCCTGATACCTTGAGCAAGCTAGTAGATGGTTGGTAGATGGATGGATAGACAGATGGATGTATTGACAGATTGTTAGTAGGTGGAAGAAGTCAGCCAACTTTCTATATTATCATAAATACATACTTGAACATGAAGTCTCTCTTTATCTTTGTACTATGGGGGGGGGGCAAGGGCCAACACTGAAGCAGTAGATTTCATATTGACATTGGTAGCAAACAGTTATAGTTCAAGTCTTTATAATTTGAATAGGGGTATTATAATAGTTATTTAAAATGAAAAACAGGGAAAGAAATGGAACTGTTTGCTTTACTGCATCTCCATAATTCCTTTCCTTTTCTGTGACCATAACCACGAATGCATAATAGAGTCATTAAGCAGACTTTTAAATTGAGATACTGGGACCACAGGCCACTTAAGTCAGAACTCCTGAAAACAGGACCCGGGGGAGGGGGGACTATTTGTCAAAGTTCCAAAGCACAGCCAAGTTTGAGAACTACTGATTTGCTCTCCCTGAGATCTATCCCTACAAAGTCCACAAATTTTCTAGTCCCCCTAGTAATTAACATTTAAAGGAAGCTAAATGCCACCTTGCTGATAATGTTATATGTGATACAGATTGCAGAAATTCTTTGGTTTGAAGTCTGGGGAAAATTTACATATAAAGGAATAAAAAAACACCCAGCTTGTAAAATAACCTGTGTTAGTTGAGATTATTTGAATGCTTTCCTTTACTGCCTCCTTATCAGAATTCAAAGGGGCATGGAGCTTTTAGAACAGCCCTAGTGAGGAACACTTTATACTCTGTCACTGAAAAATGAAAGTGTTCATTTCCTCTCAGACAAGTCAGTAACAAACAACTATTTTCTAGCAACTGGACCATATCCATCTATTCATTTCCTGTGCCTCATTGAACATCATTAGGAACATAGCGGGTTTTTAGTTACTCCCAATCCTAGTTACTGTAGAATTAGTCAATTACACGACAATTAAAATAAAAAACAGCAAGGAGGGTTTTCTTTTAAGCAATACTCAAAGCTTTCAAAAATTGGTAGACTATTTATTTATTTATTCATTTATTTATTTATTTTGATTTTCATTCATGATCACAATGTAGCTCCAAAGCAGATCATAGGCCAGGAAATAAATACTTTCTAGGGTACTTTTTTGCTTAAGTAATTATTTTCTTCTTATAGTAATAGATGATTTTGCAAAATTGAATCTTACCAAAATAAGAGAATATCATATTACTCCTATAAAAATATTAAGTGTTAACACTTAAAACATTGCAATAAAAATGAAATGGTTATTAAAGAGCAGAGAAAGGGGTGTGGTTATTGGTGGTTTTTATATCTATCATAATGTCTATAATAAGCATATGGTAATTTAATATAATAATCTATTAGCCATCGTGCTTCTGAGTTGGGGAATACTCTGACCCGATATAAATATTTTTCTTCACTTGTTTTGATGATATATTCACCAAATAACTTGATAAAAATAATTTCAATATCCACTGAGGAAGTCAAACATCTCTCTCACAAGCACACGTGTGTGTTGGGGGGGGGGCACGTGTAGAAGAGGTAGGTATAACTTGCTATTCTGAAGAACAAAATTTCTAACCAATAGAAAACCTTCATATACTGTGATTTTTAAATGAAGATAGATGAATATAAACTCTTTGCCTGCATTCCGGCTGTATATATTGACAAAGCTAAAACATTAACTAGGGGAGAGGACCGCCCTGCACGTATTCTTACTCCTATTGATTCTAAAGCATTTAGGCCTAAGACCTGAAAAGCTTTTCTTTCTTCTTTTGTTTTTACTGATCAGATTTCACATATAGAATTAGACATGTCCAACAGACCAGCTTTATCAGCATGAGTCATGTCCCACCACACAACTTTCTGAGTTCAAAAAAATCACATCCTCATTTCAATACTACAGTATCCAAGTTGTGCAAAATTTAAGTAGTTTCATTGCTGAATTTGAGCTTCATATGTAAAGTCATATGAGGCAATGGGACATGTAAAGGAGCAATACATACGATACGATTCCATATATATATGGAAGATATAGATATCAATATTTGTAATCCATTCCTATTTCAGCACATAACTCTATTGGAATCACCAGAGACTCCATACAAGCCAAAAGTGTGTATAACATAGACAACTGTGAAAAGACATGCTTTCCACGAGAACCAAAGCTTTATTTCTGATAAAAAAAAAAGAGAGAGAGAGAGACAGCAGCTTCGCCAAGACAGTGCATAGCCTACTCAGTGTCAATAGGAAGAGAACAAATCTAGTCTCTCATCTTTCTTTGTTACATTCTCATTACTAGACCAAGAGTGGTATTGATCTGTGGAAAGATGCACTTGCTGAGGGCTTCTACAAGTTCAGAAATGGAGTTCAAGTTCTGAGACCTAGATGATCACAGAATAGGTTCAGTTCAATTCCTGTTCTCTGAGTTTGAAAAATGGAAAAACTTCCAGGATGATGGCAGGACTATCAGTTCATTTCCTTCTAAACATTTCTATCTTTGATTACTTTGTTTGGCTATAAAATGTGTATAATAGTAGCTGTAAGGTCTTTGACATTTAGAATCCACTATGAACATGCTGAGAATTCTAACACAAGATGTATATGAAGCGAGGGTCATCAAAGGTAAGTCAAGCCACTCATGCCTGGCTTAAGATATTAACTTGAGTATTTTATTGAAAAAAAATTCAAACACATTTCTCTGCTTCGTTTTCAACCTCAATCATCATTGTCATTCAAATTTCATATGGTAGAAAGGTAAAACTCATTTTCATTATCAAAAATAGCTAAGCATTATGATTTGAATAGCTACTCTCAGTGTGTCTGAGTTCTTTAGCTATCAATTGAAAACCAAGACACGGCCTACTGAAGATTCATATCTTATTTGCTACACATGCCTAGGTCGATAGGAAATTAAGAACATTAGTCACAAAGCCCTCTTTTCCCCTTAAGATATTCTCTGTTCACTTTTTTTTGATGGATAGGATTTATCACTTCTGCTTAGACAATGGCATGTCCAGCTTCCTTTTACTCTCCTTTTCCCTGCAAATAAAAATTAAATAGCGAATTACTGCATTTTATCTGTCTATGGATAACATAGGATTCAGAATTAGCTTCTGCTTTCCTAAGCCCTTACTAGAATTCCAGAAGACCATCTCAATTTTTATTTTCTTGGCCACACATATGTTTTCTTTAAGTGAAAGAACCCACAGTTATCCCTGCCAAATTGTAAAGTTTCTTTTGTGTACATTTATAATTGTGAGTGTTTGTGGGTTTTTTTTTTTGCCCCAATTGTGGTTCTCTTCAGTTACTAGACATCAACACCACCCATCTTGCTGCCATTTGATTAAGCAATATCTTTAAGAAAAAATTTAAAATATCTTTCCTTTTCAAACACTCTCTATCTGCTTTATCCTATAAAATCTCAGCTTTGCCTTTTTCTATGGTGAAATTGATCTTTTATTAGTTTCTCCCATGTACATGTAAGCATTTTGCTAAAATAAATGAAATATTTTTGAGTAGCTATTTATACTATATTGGCCTTTCACCTGTGTCGGTAGCAGCAATATACTTGATATCTAAATTTACTCTCGCTTTCCTTTTGCATTCTGTCATTCCAATATTTCTTTCAACTGGAATTTAGTGCTCCAAGTTGCTTGTTCCCCTTACTTTTTTTCTGTACCAAAGACCTCCAGAAAACAAACGAAGCAAAACAAAAATCTCAAATCTATCAAAAGATTCTCATGAAGGGAATATAAGTAAAGCACAGGGTATATAAGTTTATATAAAATATAAAGTAAATGAATAAAGAAAAACATTAATGATGTTTGATCCTTCGCAGAGAAGTTTCTCATTTTTTCTACCAGTCAGATTGAACTGCCTTCTACTACATTTGGAGGGGCTATGTGTTCACATGGGGGGGGGTATAAACAGATCTTTACATTAGGAAGAGATTTAAGAAATGACTGAAAACTCAAGAAATTTATTAATTTTTATATTGTTATTTGAAGTTAAGACATCAGTGGAACATAAGAAAAGAGAATGCATTTGAATATTAAACCAGAACACTCTCCTTTAATGTAGCAGAGGTACCTTGTGGGTGAACAAATATGAAATTAAATGTAAATCCAACATCATAGTTGGTTCTACAGTAAAATATACTTATAATTTTATAATAATATACATGGTCTTTATGTTTTCACATTTTAGAAATAATCTTTGACAAAATATTAGAAACCTAATTATATTTAGAGAACAAAGAAAAATATGTCCGCATAAAATTAAAAATAGAATTTATAGAATTTTGGAGAAGAAAGTTGATAGGAGAAATTAAGATACATGGAAACCCATCAAAATCCCCATTTCTGCACATAAAGGTTTAGGAGCTACTGTTCACACTTTGTAGAAAAAGCATGATTTAATTTTATTCTTTCTATAGGTGTTCTCCATGAGACTTAGAGTACAGTTAAGGCATTTCTTTACAAACTTATTATTGCATTTTACTGAAATGGCTTTACTTTTCCACTAAACTTCAAAAAAAATTGCATTGAAAATAAAAAAAAATTAGTCAATGGGGGAAATACACATGAGGGATACCTTAATAATTTTTCTCTGTTGGACATGGCAAAGGCCTTTGCCATCACGTGCATTGTAGAAATAGCATTAATAGAAAGGACAGATATAAGAGCAAGGAAAGAGATGTCTTGATTGAGGGAGCCATTTTGGGGTTAGCAAGAAACCTGGCTCTAGAAAAATTCTCAGGAATCCACAAGGATGACCCCAGCTAACACCTTAAGCAATAGAGAAGGAGCCTGAACAGGCCTTACCCTGTAGTCAGACTGATTATTATCTTAAATATCACCATAGAACCTTCATCTAAAACAGACGGAAACAGAGACAGAGACCCACATCGGAGCACTGGACTGAGCTACTAAGGTCCAGTTGAAGAGTGAAAGGAAGGAGAGTATGAGCAAGGAAGTCAAGGCCATGAGGGGTTCACTCACTGAGACAGTGTGCCTGAGATAATGAAAGCTCACCAACTCCAACTGGACTGGGAATCAACAAGCATGGAATCAAACTACTCCCTCTGAATGTAACTGACAGTTGGGGCAGACTGAGGGACCAATGACAATGGCACTGGGATTTGTCTCTACTGCATGTACTGGCCTTTTGGGATCCTATTCTCTTTGGATATATAACTTGATCAACCTGGATGTAGTGGGGAGGGCCTTGGACTTCCCACAGAGCAGGGTGCCTTGCCCTCTCTTAAAATTGGAGGGGGATTAGCGAAAGGTTGTGTGGAGGGAGTGGGAGGGAAGTAAGAGGAAAGGAGGAAGTGGGAATTTGGATTGGTATTTTTTAAAGTAATAAAATAATAATAATAATAATAATAATAATAATAATAATAAAAGAAATAGCATTAATATTACTCTTTGAGTTTTTTGAAATTGCTTACACTGGAACATTATATAAAGCTAAATTTTAATATCGTGTGTTATGTGAAGTTGGATTTTTACTTTTTAATATAATTATCAAAACTATTTTTTTCAAAATGCAACTTAACTCTCTCATTTCAGATACTGCTTTTAAGTTCTCCTTTGGTATACTCTCCCCTTCCACAGATCTGTCTGATTGTGATATAAGTTACATTGACAAAGGGTTATTTGTTGTTTATCCTTAGAGAGTTTACTCTAACGACAATAAGGGTTCCATGTCTCAGAATAGAACATGTGTATTTTAAATGTCCTCCAAAAATTCTTCTGGCTCAGTATGGCTCCCTGGCTCTGTAACAGTAATAATGAACAGCAAAGAACTAAGAATGTAAACATTTTACAGCTTGAAACAAACCATTGCCAAGAGAGTTTACTATTGTTTATCCTATAGCATAAAAATGCACAGCTATAATAGCTCATTCTCCTCAGGAAAAAAAAAGGAAATGTGTATTATCTGGGTAGAAGCATTGCACATTTAGAATCTAATGGACAAAAGACCATAAGTCTGCCTGTCATAACTATACAAGGAGAAAGGACAAGTTATTCAATATTTCTTAAACACTACCATCTATACTGCTATCAGGTTAACTTCAGATTAATATCTCTCACAACTATATGCCCTCTAGTTAATTTTTATGTTTGATTATACCATAGGTTATAGAAGAACATACATACCCAAGTAAAATTTCCTTCCAAAATTTAGGTATCTAAAAATATACTTAAATATCTTTTTTGTTTATTCATTGACTTTCCTGCTAAGTTAGTTCACAGAAATTTCTGATTTTGAACATCTCTGGATAATGAGAGCTTTGCTTTCTAACCAGGTACTTAAAGAGTGATAGGCTGGAGCAGTGGTTACATTTTATTAGTATCATTATTTCTGTCACTTTTAATATGAGGTTTGCAAGAATAAGTTATATTGTTGTCACAGGTGATCTTTCTTAATATCAATTGGATAATAGTATTGGTTTTGGACATGCATTCTGTAAGACTTTTTATAATATTTGGCATATTTTTGCATTTGGACTACAAAGGATGGCATTTTTAAGAGTACTATGTTTGAGCACTCTACTTTTTTTTCTGATGTTAATAGACTTCTTTTTAGGTTTAAATAGACTATTTGCCATATTTTTAACTTCTCTTCTCTTCCACCTTAAATGAAATTTCAACCTTCTAAATTGTGAATGAGTTCTTTTAATTTCACCAATATTTTTCATAATATAGAAATATTTTATATTTTATTACTTTAATATTTTATGACCCCTCCTTACATGCATGGGATAGATTATTATGACTATTATTTTTTTTGCTGCAGAGAACTTTTACTTTTGGTTTGGTATCTCTTGATGTCTCTACTCCACCTTGGAGATAAGACTTTAGACAGTTGACTATTTTCATAAGACAAATCTAATTTCAGCATGAAGATTTAGTGGCCTCTTGTTGGTTTAATTTATCATAGCGCTTAGACATGTACATTCTTATTATTAGTCATTATTTTTGTTTATGAGATATTTAGTATCATAATAAGATATATATGGGCTTTTGAATACCAATGTAGAAGCTCTGAATCTATGTTTGTGGTTTCGAAATTTTAGAAACAATTCATAATTTGATATTTGAAAGAACTTAGCTAATACTTTTTTCTTTCTTTCTTTTTGCTTTTGTTTTGTAAGACAGAATTTCTCTTCATAACAGCCCTGGCTGTTCTGGAACTCACTATATAGACCAGGCTGCCCTCCAATACACAGATATCTGCTTGCCTCTGTCTCTCTCAAGTGCTGGGATTAAAGGCTTTCACCACCACACGTAGCATCTGTCTAATATTCTTAATGGTATTTCTCTTACTCTTTAAAAAATATATCATGAAGCTAAGTATCTGTTCTCCTAGTTTTCCTTATGTCTAGTAAAAAACCATGAATCTTCTTTTATTGCAGCTTTGTTTTCCCAGATATTTAAAATTTGCTTTCTGAAATCATTAATTTTTTGATAGACTCTTTTTGTTTAAGAAATAACATATATATACATATAACCAAAAACTAGAATCAATGTTGCCCTACAGCAGTACTGATCTGAGTTGTTGTCAACACCCAGGGCCAATTTGGAGGACCACGGTCTGTTCATCTACCTCTGACCATGTCTGTATTCACAGACCATGGGGCACCCAAGGCCATGCTGATCTGTGTTGTTGGTATTGCCACCTCAAGCCATGGGGATGTCCAGGACATGACTGCTACCTAGAGTCATGTCTTGGTCTGTGGTCCTGTCCGTGACTCCGGTTGCCACCAAGGGCTCTGAGGATGCCAGGGTTCTGGCTAGCCACCTGGGACTATGCTGATTCCCTGGGGGACATGCTGCTGCCAGAGCTGCTACTGGGGCCATGGTGGCATCTGGACCTGAGCTGCTGCTGAGGACCATGTCTGGGTCCACGTCTGTGTGGATGTCCATGACCAGTGTTAGCACAGGGATCATTGGAACCATGCTGTGTTGAGCCAATCACTGGCCTGGAATGGCTGGTCCTGTTCCTCACTGGATATTGCAACAGGGAGCTGGCCCAACCCCTCAGGAGAGAGTTTGCCCCCTCTCCATAGGCATGCATGTTACCAGGCAGGCACATTAGAGCTGATCCTGTGGTCTAGGACACAGGTGAGTGGACCCTGAGGGCATGAGAGCAGGAGAGCTGACCCTGTCCCTCTTGTCTGCCATGTGGTGGCATTGGTAAAGGAAAAATGTCCCCCATCTATTACCACCTTCAGTGGGTGAAGGAGCTGACCCTGGGGTCACAAGAGTAGGAGATCTGGGCCCTGACCTTCACTGGCTGCAGTGCATGAGAAAGCAAACTTTGCTTCCTGCCTGGGCAGCACAATAGAACTGACCCTGTTGTCTGTGATGCCAGGGAGCCAGCCCTGAGGGTGTGAGAACAACAGAGTTTAACTGTCCCCTTAATCTGCCATTTGGTGGCATGGGCAAGGGAAAGACACCCTCCCCCTCTATCACTTGCTACCTGTGGCAAGCAAGAGAGCTGGCCCAGAGGTCAAAAGGGTGAGAACTAGCCCTGCCCTACACTAGATGCAGTTCAGTAGAGCTGAACTAGTTGTCAGGTCCACAGGTGAGCCAGGCCTGAGGATTTGAGAGCAGGACAGCAGACTCTGCTCGTCCCGTCCCGCCCTGCCCCTGTCCCTCTCATATTCTCCCTGCAGTAATCAGGAGAGAGGGTCCTGAACCCTGCCTGGGCTAAACAGTCGATCTGTTCCTGGCAATGTGAGTCGGGGGGACCTGGATATGAGGGCCCGAGAACAAGAGAACTGGCCCAGCTCCTTGATGTAGGCTGTATTGGGTGAGCTAATCAAGGCAGTGCTGGAGAGCTCATCCTGGTAGTAACTGACTAGGAGAGAAAGCTAGTGAGCTGACCAACCTAATTACCAGCCAGGGCCAGAACCAGGGCTATGAGTTGGTCCATCCTGGCATCCCCTGAACCTATGAACTGCTGGAACATGTGAAGGAGAGTTACCTACAGATCCAAAACAGCAGGCTCTCCATGACATGGGATAACAGAATATCCCAGAGGAGCGGAAGTGAAATACCATTATCTGTTGTGTAGCAGAAAGCAGAAGCCTGGAGTCAGACCAATTACTCCTGGCAATGACCATTTGCAGTTAAAGATGATTGGACTAAAGGGTCAACTGTGAGTTTCAACAGGCTACATTGCATCTTCCACAAAATTGTTCTTTTGGTTTTTGTTTTGCTTCTTTGTTTTGTTTTGGTTTTTCTTTTAAATTTGGTTTTGTTTTAGGGGGAGGGTGCAAGGGCAGAAGGCAGATGTGAGGGGACTTGGAGGTAAGTGGTAACAAAATGCATGATGTGAAAATCCACAAATAATCAGTTAAAGTAAAAAATGAAAGAGAAAGAAACTGAATTAAAACCACTAATAGAAGGGAAGGAGGGGGGACCTGGGAAACATGAGAATTGGGATAAAGGAAAGGTGGATAGGGGAGCACGGAACCACAATTCTTAGTAAAGGGAGCCACTTTAGGGTGGGCAAGAGACTTGACCCTAGAGGGGCTCCCTAGTGCCCAAGATGAGGTTCCCAGTTAGTTCCTTGGGCAGCTGAGGATTGGGAACCTGAAATGACCCTATCCTAGAGCAATACTGACGAATATCTTGCATGTCATCATAGAATCTTCATCTGGCGATGGATAGAGATAGAGACAGAGACCCACACAGGAGCACTGGACTGAGCTCCCAAGGTCCCAAGGAGGAGCAGAAGGAGGGAGAACATGAGCAAAGAATTCGGGACCACGAGGCGTGCATCCACCCACTGAGACAGTGGAGCTGATCTACGGGGAGCTCACCAAGGCCAGCTGGACTGTGACCGAAAAAGCATGGGATAAAACCGGACTCTCTGAACATGGCGAACGAGGGCTGATGAGACACCAAGGACAATGGCAGGGGGTTTTGATCCTACTTAATGTGCTGGCTTTGTGGGAGCCTAGCCAGTTTGGATGCTCACCTTCCTAGATATGGACGGAGGGGGGAGGACCTAGGACTTAACACAGGGCAGGGAACCAGGACTGCTCTGTGGACTGGAGAGGGAGGGGGAGAGGAGTGGAGGGAGGGGGAGAAGGGTGGGAGGAGGGGGAGAAGGGTGGGAGGAGGGGAAGGGAAATGGGAGGCTGGGAGGAGGTGGAAACTTGTTTTTTGTTTATGTTTTTTTTCTTCTTTTCGCAATAAAAAAAAAGAAGTCGAAATAACGCATTTTCAAAAAGAAAATGACAAAGAAAAGAAAAAAAAACCTGCTGCTGACTTACAGCTGGCCAATCTAATATAAATCAATAGTTTCTTATGCTCTCAGAGAATCATATGATTATATAATATCTACTTATTAAAAATCTCAAAATTTGTAAAATGGATTTCTGTTCTTATTACAATATAATTCATTTTTTTTGCACCAGGAACATTGTAACAAAAACAGGTTAGTGAGTTTAGCAGTCTTGCTCAGTGATGTGTTACTGACAATACATGCTTTTAAAGTGCATGCTTCATGGACTTTTCTCTCCTTTTTGCCTTTGCTTCACTCTGATTTAATTTGAATTTACTGACTCTTCTATAGGAGCTGGTATTTTTCCCCCAAATCCAGTGGTTTGCAACCTTACCTTGACATTATAATTACCTGGGGAGCTTTTAAACATCTCAATGATCAGAATGCTTCTTGAACCAATTAAATCAGAATCTTCTCAGGCAGGACCTGGGCAACTGTGCATTTTAAAGGCTCTTATGAAGTCGCAATAGCTGAGGAGTTCAGCAAAGCCACAGGAACACCAGAGCCATTAAAATATGCAGAAAGGGAAGGCTTTAAGATTAACATTTAAGGTTTATAAATCTTGCAAATGTAGCTAATTGAACAAATAATTAAATAAGTTAATCCCAGTATCTTCAAAAAGCACATTTACTTTTGTCATGAACTGCACCTCTCAATAGATTGTCCAGAATGTCACCCATTCAGGGAAACCACCACACTCACAAAATTTATCAGGAAAAAAATTATTTTATTCAACTGAGAATCTTTAATTGTCTTTTGGAAAATTCATCCAGCATCCCTTAAGCAATTTTTATACTGTATATACAGAAGTAATTAGGAATCTGGCCTCCAGCCCAATGCAGAATTGAAATAAAAACCCTCAAAATTAAATTCTGCTCGTTCATTATCTTCTCCTTTTCTTCTAAAATTCTTTTAAAGTTGTCTGCATAGCATAATTTAAAGTTGTTTTCATTCACACTCTGCATTTACTTATTCATGGAGTCATAACTTTAAAAAAAAATTGGTTGAGTTGCCCAGGAATGTTTACTTCAGCATTAAAATAATGACGATCCAATTTAGTGTTATTTAGATATTGAATTAAAAACTAGTCTATTACTAATTTGTCAAAACTTATTTGTCAAAAGATAAAAGCAATTGTTATTAATCTTTTCACAAGTAAAAGCCATGCATTTTTCATATATTACTATAGCATTTTTAAGTACCCTGTACAACTAGAAAATCAATATAATCCTGGTCCTATAAAGAGGATTCCAAGCTAAGAGGAATATGAAGGCTACAGAAGATCCAGGTAGAGGAAATGAAAAAAAAAAGCAATCTTGCTGTGCATTGGTAACCCATGCTTTCATTCCCAGCATGAGAGAGGCAGAGGCAGGTGGACCTTTGTGAATTCAAGGCCAACCCAGTCTGCAAGGTTTCTCTGTGTAGCCAGGACAGCCAGGATACACAGAGAAACCTGTCTTGAAAACCAAAACAAACGAAAAAGCAATCTTTCCCAGGAAGATGAAGAGGGCAAACTAACATCTCTAAATTTTAGTGTAATGAATTTGAGACATTACATGGTACAATTTATCTGCTATTTATGAAAGTAAATCCTATGTCTCTGGCCTATTACCATACTTACTGGAATTTAAGAGCTAAACAGGATGGATACACTCATCTAAAAATGTAGTAATAATTGGACTTTAGTGTATTTTTGTGCATATATATAAATAATACTTTCAGACATGTTTCTATTGCAAAAGCCACATTAAGTAA
Source organism: Microtus oregoni (assembly GCF_018167655.1). Lineage (NCBI taxonomy): Eukaryota > Metazoa > Chordata > Mammalia > Rodentia > Cricetidae > Microtus > Microtus oregoni. Next base: position 45,983 of record NW_024544227.1, read on the forward strand.
ACTATGAAAGTATGTTTTAAGCATTGTTCTATTGCTATGAAGGGACGCTTATAAAAGAAATCATTTAAGTGGTGACTTGCTTACCATTTCAGAGGCTTAGTCCGTTACCATCATGGCAGGGAGCATAGTAACACACATGTGTTGGAACAGTAGCTGAGAGCTACATCGTGATTTGCTGGCAGAGAGGATGAGCCTGGCATAGGATTTTGAAACTTCAAATTGTACCCACAATAGCACACTTCTTCCAGCAATGCCTCACCTACTCCAATAAGGCCACACCTTTAATCCCTGTCTAGTAGCACCACTGACTAATGACCAAGCGTTCAGATATCTGAGCCTATGGGGGCTATTCTCTTTCAAACTACAACATTGTATTCCTCATGTTCATAGGCGTGTAGCCATATCATAATTCAAAGATGCATTCAGTCCGCTTCAAAAGTCCCTATAGTTTGTAACCATCTCAACACTGTTTTCCAGTCCAGAGGCTCTTCTGGGATATATGGCAATCTGTTAAGTGTAATCCCCCATAAAATAAGAATCAAAAAGAATGTCACATACTTCCCACATGCAATGGTACAGAACTTATGTCACCATCTCACAATGCAGGAAAGGGTACACAGTGAGGAAATACTGCACCAAAGTAAGAACAACTAGCACTACAAACTCTAAATTCTGCATCTCCATCTGATAGCAAATAGCTCTTCAGATTTCCAAGTCCTTTCACCTTTGCTGACTGCAATATAGTTCTTTCTCTTGGACTGATTCACACCTGGTCTGCAGCTTTCCTTGGCAAGTATCCCATGACTCTGCCACCTCCAACATCTTTGAGTTTCCAAGACAATCCACTTATCACCTTCATAGTTCCAGGCAATGGCCTGTCCAGACCTCTATGTAGTGACATCTCAGATATACATCTGGCCTCAGTGGCTTTCCTTTGACACAAGGGGAGATTCCAAAAACCCTTTCTTATATCCTTGGCTCTGAAGTTAGAAGCACCACGTGTCTGAAGCTGCCAAGTTCTATTGCTTGATGGAGCTGTTGGTGAAGGTTTCCTTCACCGAAGAAATTCAGGCATATGAATCATTCCCTCAATCAAGATATCTCTCTCCTTGCTCTCATATCTCTCCTTCCCCCATTTCGACCATCCCATTCCCTCAAATTCTCCTCAACTCCCCTTCTCCTCCCTCTACCCCCTGCCCCCCTGCCCCCCTGCTCGCAAATTTTTGTCTGATTCCAATTTCCAGGTGGGTCTGTATATGTTTTTCTTTGGGTTCACCTTATTACTTAGTTTCTCTAGGACCCTGAACTATAGGTTCGTTGGCCTTTGTTTATGATTAGTATTCACTTATGGGTGAGTACATACCATATTTGCTCTTTTGAGTCTGGATTACCTTACTCGGGATGATGTTTAATTTTGTCCATTTGCATGTCTTTAATTTTTATTGCTAAGTAGTATTCTAATGTGTAGATGTGCCACACTTTCTTTATCCATTCTTCCATTGAGGAGCATCTAGGTTATTTCTGGCTATTACAAATAATGCTGCTATGGACATAGTTGAACAAATACTCTTGTAGTATGATTGAGCATATTTTGGATATATTCCCAAGAGTGAAACCTGAGGTAGGTTGATTCCCAGTTTTCTGATTGAGGGAGCCATTATGGAGTTAGCAAAAGCCTACCTCTAGAAAAATGCCCAAGGGCCCTAGCCTGTTTGGATGCACACCTACCTAGGCCTGGATGGAGGGGAGAGGGCCTTGAACTTCCCACAGGGCAGGGTACCCTGCCCTCTCTTAAGACTGGAGGGGAGGGAGGAGGGTGAGTGGGGAGGTGGGAGAGGAATGAGAGGAGGGGAGGAAGTGGAAATTTTTGAATGGAAAAATAAATTTTAAAAAAGAAAAATGCCCAAGAACCCACAGGGATGAACCCAGCTGAGACCCTAAAAAATAGAGAGGGTGTCTGAACTGACCTTACCTTAAATATCACTATAGAACCTTCGTCCAACAACAGACGGGAACAGAGGCAATGACCCATATAGGAACACTAGACTGAGCTCCTTCCAAAGATCCAGTTGAAGAGTGGAGGAAGTGAGAGTATGAGCAAGGAATTCAGGACCATGAGGGGGTCATCCACTGAGACAGTTTGCTTAAGCTAATGTCAGCTCACCAACTCCAACTGGACTGGGAATGAACGACCATGGAAACAACTAAGCCCTTCTGAATGGGGTTGACAGCTGGGGAAGACTGAGGGGCCACTGATAGTGACACTGGGATGTGTCTCTACTTGCATATACCAGCTTCATGGGATCCTATTTTCTTTGGATGTAAACCTTGCTAAACCTAGACATAGTAGGGAGGGCCTTGGACTTTCCACAGGGCAGGGTTCATGGTACTACTTTCTTAGGGTTGGAGGGGTGGGGGGAGGGTCTGTGGAGGGAGAGGGAGGAGGGGAGGGAATGGGAATTTGGATTGGTATTATTTAAAGTAATAAAATAATTTATTAAAAATGAATCATTCTTCATACATCCATTGTATTTTCTCTTTATTGTAATTACTTATCCCAGTTTTATAGGATCAAACATTTAAGAAAATAAATAAAGCTATCATGTATTAGGAATGATAATGACTAAAGACATCTATGATTATGATAAAAGAACCCAGATGTCCATCAAAATCCCAGGAAAATATTCATTTGTGCCCACTTTCATTTATTCATACATTTAATAATCATTTATATAGTCTCTTATTAGCCATACACTATAAGCTAAATCCTGGGAATACAAGAGAAGTGAGCATACAATTGAGTTTGCTTTTGTCCGTTAAATTCTATCCAATTTTCAGGTGGTATTCGGTTGGTTGAATCGCCTAAATTTACCTTCTAGGATTATCACACTCACACTCTCAACTATTTCCCACTTTACAAAAACATCACACACACCATAAACTGAGAAAATTATCAGTCCAGGGAGGCTCGTTCCTTCAGTAGTGAAGAATTCCTATATTGTCAGCAAGATTTAGCTGACAGGCAATGAGGTAAAACGGCTACAAGCATTTCCACTAATCTGCAGCTTTAGACTATACCCCATCTTCTTTCAGGTGGAACACAGATGGATAATCAAAAGTTTTCCCAGTCCAGGACATACTAAAATCTTAGAAGGCCATCAAACTTCATATTTGACACATTCGTGTCTCTGACCCTAATGGATTACTTTACAGAACAAATTTCTCTAGACATATAACTCAAAGGGGAAAATATCAATATTTGAAGAAAATAAATGTGCTTGTATGTGATTCTACCTTATGATTCATTTGTTATTCCTAGGGTGTTCTCAAGCAGGGTAAGTGGACTACTGACGACAAAATAATCTCTAGAATTCTGACATCTTCTATTACCTTAGACTGATTGAAAATCAGCTTCTCTTCTGTTGAGATGAATTACGTGACAGTTACTAGAACAATTCTTCCCAGGGGTTTCCCCTTTCTAAAACCTTTCCCACCCCCAGTCCTCAGAAAGACAGTTTAGTGAGTTGCAGTCTATCTCAAGGCATTATTCATATAACCCAAGGAAATTTAGAAAGGCTTGATGACTCATTTGTAATGATCTGAGAGGTACCTGATGTATTCTATTCATTTTATTTTTATATTTCTTTGAAATAAATGTACTTACTGCCCTAAGGGTAACTCTGATATTAAAAAGAGTCACATTTATTACATATGTAGCAGAACCTATATGCCCAAAATAAAATTATTTATGAGAAACGTTAACACAAAAAAAGATGCTAAGCTCTTGGAACATCTTGCATGTTTGCATTTGAAACCACCTCCATCCAAATATTGATGCAGGATAAATAGCCTTTAGGAAAATTTTCAGAATGTGTTAGGATAAACCATTTTCCCAAGGCACTCTTCTGTGGCGAGAGAGTATTCAATAACAGACTTTCCTCTAAATGAGGAAGAGGTACTGCTGAAGTCACTTATGGAGGCTTATGTGTGTTCTGTGTCTTCAGCTTACTTCAGAGAAATGTCAGGTCATCATATGTTTCAAGTGTCTGAGTTAAAGTTCAGATCAATTTTATCCCACATTCAGTCAAAAGCCTTAGTCTCCTAAGAGGCTGGAATATTTTTCACAACCCGTAATTCACTTTCCCATGATTGCATCTTCTATATGAAAGAAAAACAATCAGCATTGTCTTTCTAAAATTTGGACATATGAGTTTAAAAATCAAACTTTTATAAGTGAATTCATGTACTTTTCAGACTGTCAATTCTGGCTACAAATCCCAGTCTTGGAAAACCTTTACTTTTTCACTATACATTAAGTTTCAGAAAGATAATCTTCTTAAAAAGCTTTGAAATTTCATGGTACTACACCAGTAAAGATTTCTAGTTCAAACTTAAAAGGTAAAGTAATTGTTTCAGAATAAATGGTCATATTTACAAGCAAACAATGAATTTTTTCTTTTACCAAACAAGGTTCTAGTGAATTCATCATTTAGTTAAAAATGAGCATTGTGCCAAATATATAAAAAGCAATATTATCTCATTCTATATTTTCCATTTCTGGAAAACCAATCAAGTAATATAAGTCAACCACAATTCTATGGGTTTGCCCCTCTTTACAATAGTCTGAGGTTAACAAATTTAATTACCACCTAGGCCAACATCCATGATTTTGAGTTGACCCACCTCAACATACAACCTATTATCTACTGGAGAGTATGAAGGTACTGTGGAATCATAGCTACAATATTCTCATGACTGGGAGCAACAATAGGATATCCAAGAGGAGTTTTGGTGAGGGTCTAATATTGATGTTGTACCAGAAGCCAGAGCCCTTGAATAAGACCAACAACTCATTGTAATGAATGTGTACAAGGAAAGCTGTTTGAGCAAGTGAATATACTGTGTAACAAACTGTAGCTCCCAAAGCCATTACAACAAAGTATATATATATGAGGCAGGAAAGACTGAGGAGCAAAGTTGAGTTTTGTTTTTTATCAATTTTCTTTTATTTTTTGTAAATGATAAAGAATGATGTTAGGTAGCATGTTGAATAAAGTAAAGGCAACCAAAACAATGCCCTGGATCTTGAAGTATCAGGTAGTGAGAACAAACAGGACATCCCTAATTCCATAACACTAATGATCCCCACTCAGACCTGATCTTTCATTCTCCCTTTAAAACACCATGCCATCCTTACAAAGTGAAGTAGAATTCACTCCGCTTTGGCCTCTGTTTCCATACTGGGCTAATATGACTGAGTGAAATCTGGTCTCACTAGTTTAACTGATGTTCCCATGCAGTTGGTCCTTAATTTGTAGCCGACTTACTTGGTTTCAGGTTGTCAAGATTGCAGGATTATCAGCACTCATTTCTCAAGACCCTAGCTGTAACCAATTTATCTATTCATCTTTTCTAGAATATAGCATGTTTTATTAAATACCTTTTTAAATAGTAGGGCAAGTTTTACTACCTTTTATGAGTCAAGGGCTGGAAAAAAATGCCACAGTTTATATGGTTACTACATTGCTTAGTCAATTTATTTTAAAGGAACAGAATGATGGGCCACATGTCCATTAAAAACAAGCAAAATATCTTTTAAAGATATTATTGATCAGTTCTCATTATACTCAAATAGAGAAAAGTAATAAATACTCAGAAGTCACAATTTTGAGAAATGTGGTAAGACTGATAAATACACCAATATTCTATGAGTCTGGATTTAAAATACAGCATATGGGCTGGGTGCATTCATAACTTACAGATGTTTTTGATCGTTTTACTCTAGGTGTTATTCCCACAAATGTAGAGTTTGAGCTGCTTGAATACACAGACTACATTCGAAGTAATGGGATTAAGACTCAATTACCTTTTCTCCATTTTGACAAACTTCCTCATAAATCTTTTAACCTAACCTTTGGCACCATACCCCCACACAAATCTTTTTCATTTATTTTACTAAATAGGCAGTTTCCCCCGGGTTCCACTCAGGTTAGACAAATGCATTTATAGACTTTTCCTTCGAGTTCATCAATGATCTCAATCAGTGACAGGAGTACAGCTGAATCTTTCTTTCAGAGTTACATTTATTTATCTATTGTGTGGACTCCAAATGCCATGGCATATAAATCCTGCATACCAAATACAATAAGCATGCATGCCACAGGGAAATATGACATTTTATTTCAATGCTTCCTTTTGTTTAAGTGCATATAACTGAACCTCATGTATTTCTTAAATAACACAACTTCTTTCATGAAATTACTTGTAATAATAACAAATGTAGGAAACTACACAAAGTAAAATAGATTGCAATTCACCTCTCTTCTTCAAAAATCCAGTGTAAACATAAGTTATTCCATCTCAGATTTATTTATTTTTAGTTTGGTTTCCTTAGTTTGTGACTTTTCTTATTATTGCTCTATTTTATCTTTCATGGGAGCATGGGAGATACTCATTTACTTAATTACTTATTTACTTTATGCCTCATGTTTTCTTCTTATAAGGAAAGTTTTGTTATAAGAAAAGTTTTGTATATAAGGAAACTATATGTGTGTGCGTGTGTGCATGTGTGTGTGTGTGTGTTGAATTTTTTATCTACCTAATAAAAGTTCTTGATGGTGTAGCTGCTTCACCCAGTCTACTTTCATTGAGCACTCATTGCCATATGTTAAGCATGCCTAAAACACTTTATGTTCTGATCAACATTTTGACATTTTAAGTCCATTAGAAAATTCTGATAAGGCAAAAAAACAATGGGGCAATGCTTGTCTTATAGAAGTTATGAATCTCTGTTAATTATAGAATGAAATGTTAACACACACATGTAATATCAGACTATGGAACATAGATTGCTGTTAGTTTATTTTTTGTTTGTAATATTGTATATGTGCTCATCATGTGTCTGTGTAGGTAAATGTGCCACAAAATCCATGGAGAAGTCAGAGGAGAGCTTTGTGGAGATGATTCTGTTCTTCTACATTTATCTGAGTCAACTGGATTCAGGAATTGAATATAGGTCTTCAGGATTGTGAAGCAAGTACTTTCTCAGTTGAAGACTCTCAGGAGCCCTGTTTTTTTTATTTATAATAAAGAGTGAGTCATGTTATAATGGCTCTACAATTGACATGTTCTCTTGTTTATTATTTAGAGTCACTTTCGAATTATATGAATATACAAATGGAATGGTATACATATAGCATGTTCCCCAAAGGTTCATGACTAAAGGAGTAGCTCTCAGTTTAATGATATTGAAAGCTAGGGGAACTACTATGATCTGGGACATAGTGAAAAATGATTGGAAGGAACGTGGTTGCCGAGAGAAGATTAAAATTGATCACTTAGAATGACGTAGATCTTGAAAGAATGGATAAAATCTCCTAACTACGAATTATGATAAAAGAGCAGCACAATCCCTGCCATATCTCCTTCTGCTTTCATTATTTGTCATACTTCTCTGTCCCCTAGTCTCTCCCCATCTCTTCTCCTAGCATTTTTCCTTCTTCCCTCTGCATAAGCATGAAATGCTATATACAATTTGGTGATACAATCAGAAGAACATTTTTACGCTTTAGATGCATTGCTGTTTGAACTTTCCATTACACGAATTCTGAAAAAATACACTTATTTTCTTTTTAATTTATACAACAGATGGTAATTTTTCATAGCAATACAAAATGGACTAACACATGTACCTTGACTGTTAATAATTTCCAGGCTCATTTACATCTGTGTCTAAAATCCCTCAGCTGTTAAAACATGCCTGTAATGTTTGAAAAGAAGAAAGCCATTGTAAGTGTGAAAATTTACTTGGATTAGTAGTTGTTCATCTTTAGAAGGCCACATTTTTCTGATTTTTTTTTTATTGAGAAAAGGAGAAAAAAAAACAAAAAAACAAGTTTCCACCTCCTCCCAGCCTCCCATTTCCCTCCCCCTCCTCCCAACCTTCTCCCCCTCCTCCCCTCCTCCCACCTTTCTCCCCCTCCCCCCACTCCTTTCCCCCTCCCTCTCCAGTCCAAAGAGCAGTCAGGGTTTTCTGCCCTGTGGTAAGACCTAGGACCTCCCCCCTCCGTCCATATCTAGGAAGGTGAACATCCAAACTGGCTAGGCTCCCACAAAGCCAGCACATTACGTAGGATCAAACCCCCGTGCCATTGTCCTTTGCGTCTCATCAGCCCTCATTGTTCGCCATGTTCAGAGAGTCCAGTTTTATCCCATGCTTTTTCAGTCACAGTCCAGCTGGTCTTGGTGAGCTCTCAATAGATCAGCTCCACTGTCTCAGTGGGTGGGTGCATAATTTATGGCAATAAAATTTTAGACTACAGGTGCTTTTTATATACTGAATAATTTGTGATTTGGAAAAATAAATAATGAAAACAGGTTGTTTACAACAGATTTCTATATTTTTGCAATTGGAAAATGCTGATAACTTAGCAAAGATGAAGGAAAATGTATGATTATAATTAACACGTTAGTGTTTTGTGAAGTTTTAATACAGAAAATCAGTGGAATAATTAAGTTCTCACAGTGGATTTATAACACAAATTTACTGAAAGTAAAAGTATGTCATTGTTCTAAATCCATGTACAACTGCAGATAGTTTATATTTACATTACATAGAACACAATTTCTCTTAAACAATTTTGTTGAGTACACTAATGTGGTACATTGTATTGTATTTCATACTTACATTTTACTTAATTTGCAGATAATATTTAATGCTTTATTTGTTCTTTATGCACAAAAAGTTAGCCTTTGGTCTTATATTAGTGCTTTTGCGAGTAATTTATAATGACAATAATTTTAATTATCATATTTTAAATGAGAATTATTTTTAGAAAGATAGTGCAAATTACCCTGTTTATCACTTGAGCTTCAGAAAATACTAGACTATAACAGATATCAAATAAAATGTTTTACTACCAGGGAAATATGGTGGTTCATAGTAGGAAAATATTAGTTGTTTACTCATACAATAAGGTTGAAAACTTTATAAACTTATTACTTTATTCAAACAAAACACATCTTACAACACTGTTTAGCAGATATTAGTCATATCCATTATTAACAAATCAGAATTAATTTCCTGTGTTAGATATACTTGAAGGCAATATTACTTCAGTAGCAGCCAGCATCAGTTCCACTATGGTTGAGTTAGTGTAAAAAGTAATCCTAGATGACAAAATGTATTAGAACCAATGAATCTTTTATACAGTATTCTAAGGAGTTTAACCTAAGACCTGAGTGAGAAGGGAATGGTAATGACATGGTATATAGTCTGTCAGTTGTCCTCCATTGATTAATAACATCTCTGAAAAGACATTCTTCCAAAAAAAGAAATCAGTGTTCTTAGAACATGTATTTATATAGCATTTTTAAGGAGGTTTAAAACAATTATACTGCTATATTGGACCAAACTTAGAAATATATATATATATATATATATATATATATATATATGTGTGTGTGTGTGTATGTATGTATATATATATATGACTACACACAGCACATACTACTAAAAATACATATATGTTCACTATACTTTGAAATTTACATACACACTAAAAAATCTGTGTCAAAAGTGAAGACAGTTGACACATAAGAGCATCAACACAGTTTTATAAAGATACACAAGTGGAAAATAAGGATGATGATAAATTATGATGATAGACCACAAGGCATATGATTTTGTCTTTTTTATCTGGGAATGATTGGACATATTCATTGTTAATGTAACTTCAACTACCTAAGGGTAAGTAAATTTGTCATAGTTCATTTCCATTTAATATATGATCATTCAATAATTGTGAAAGTTCTAATGAGGACAACTTAGACACCAAAATTTTCAGAATTAAAATTTTTCTTCAGATACAAAATAGGTTCGGATTTAGCATCTTGTTTAATCTCCTTTTTCATTACTGCATACCTATCTTAAATTGCATTAGCTCCATATTAAATTATCAATAAATGTTGTTTTGATTAACTTTTAGCACAAATATAGACATGTTAATATTTTCTGTTTCCTTGTTAATTCCCAATAAATATCAGTATAGTAAATACAATGCCATGTTCAGTAGTGCCATATGGATACAATGAACACAACTTAGAAGATCCTATTTCGTCAATAGTAATGTGAATGAGAGGAAACAAACAGAAGTAAGAAGACATCGAGCAAAAAGAAGAAAAAGGAAAAAATGAGAAACGGGGGAGGTGAATACAATAGAATGACCTTTGAAACATTTTTAGGACATAAAAATACAGTGCTTATATTATTATTCTTGGACTGGCAACAGCTTCAGTGGGCATGATTAAAAGGATTTCCTATAGAGCAAGCAGCTGAAGTGTTTATAGCAGAAGTTCAGTACTATGTGGAATTTGCATTAAAACCCAAGAAAGCAGCTACTTTGGTATCACATTTGACTCTTGGGGAACAAGATCCATGTATAAGTTTGCAGTAGCCTTATTAAAACCGTTCTCATTTTTTGAGACTGAGTTTTTTTTTCTATTCCTTTCTTATAACACAATATGACAAAAAAGATGGCATGGCTCTATTGCTATCCCATGAAAATGAGTAGGAAAAGGAGCAGATAGTGGCATAGAGGTTGCTGGTGGTGCAGGATACAGGACTGAGGTGAAGTTCCTATCTAGTGTAGCAACTATCTAGTGTAGAGTATCTGTAGTATAACCGACAGAGATGTAAAAGGCCCTGATGTCAGCAGGCAACAGCAGAATTAAGGGATTTGAGTATCAATTCAAATGAGATATTGCATGAATGATAGAAGTCCTACAGAGACAATGAAACAAAGTGGATCGGGAAGTAGGTGATTGCTGCCAGGATCTTACAGATACACACGGAAATGCTAACAAGCTATCAAAATTACAGCGCTGAAGCCAACATAACCTATATACAGGCTTTGAATGCCAAATGCAGGTAGCATGATAACATTCATGAACTATTCAGAAACTGGCTTTTTCCATGTTTTTACTAAAAACAATCCCTAAACAAATAAAAGTTAATGCATTATTTATTAAGGAATGATTCTCTGATCCGTATCTCTTTAATCAACAACATAAAACCCTATTATTTCTTTTAAAGGTAGTGAATTACTTAATGTCTTATATTGGATTGTCCAGGATCAGATATGTGGTAAAAATTTAAATCTATGGACAATAATGTCTCAGTGATCATAGAAACCATCAACAAGGAAGTAGAAAGATCGAGAAGCGGGGGATAGCAAGACAAGGCACAACAATGAGAAAGTATTGAATATGGAAAGCTGGGACTCAAAGATACTTGTGACCTCTGAAAATGACCACCACGTTAGTCCTTTTTGGAGGATAAATTTCAGCAGCTTTATTTTTACATTCTCATCTATCAATAACCAAAGAAAATCACTATCAATTCAACATTTCTATGTATAACCTTCTCCCATAGTTTCATATGTATCAGGGAAGACATATGTTTCATATGTATCAGTGCTTACAAGTAGAAAACATCCTGCAAAATGGGACATCAGAAGGAACATTGACAGTCTGCTAGATGGATGTTGATTACTCTATACCAATCCTATGGGCCCCTTTTCCTGTCTACCACAGTTGTTACAATTTTGTTGCTTTTTCTTCCTTAGCTAGTGCCTCATCTTTTTACATTGTTTTAGAAATAAAGTTGAAAATGTGAACTAGTTTGAATGAGCAACATGGAGATGTGTAAAGGGAATAAGAAGTTCCTAATTAGATGAGACTTTTATGCATGTTTTAAGATGGTGCCTTGTGACCTGTTCATACTTGCCAAGTTAGCTTTTACTTCCCTATTTTTGTGTCCCCTTAGTAGTTTGAGTATTTTACTGCTGTGTCATTCTTCAAACATCTCAGTACAATTAATTTCATAAAAGATATGATTTATAACATATTATCACTTTATTGTGAACCATAATTGACTATCTTTATTTTAGGTATTACTTATTACATACCAGACTCATTAAATACCCATCAAATGCCTATTTGTTGAATATATATCAATATTTTCATTGACATTAATCATTCTGTTCAATGCTACCTGCAGAATCTTCTTCTACTAGTCAGTTTAAATGCCTCTACTTAATTTTCTTCAGATTTTGAAAGAGAGTTTGTTTTCTGACAGTTATTTTGTTCTTCAGATGCCTTTGCATTATTTTAAAAAGAAGAAGCTATTTCTGATTAAAAGAAATAATGACGAGAAGAAAATCCTCATTAATTTGGGTTTTGAGTGAATCAAATTGCTTCTGCATGAGGAGGAATGAAACCCTTAATAGCTAGAGAGTTCCCCAGATATTACTTCAAGAGATATTATTAACCTCCGTGTGCTATAGAGATAATACTATATGCAGTGAGCAAATATTTTGAAAATAATGCCGTTTGTGAACAGGAAATGGTCACTGATGCAGAATGAATATACCTCTCTCCAATTCTTATGTTAAAAATCCCCAGATTCCTAACCACCAAATCAACACTAAAATGTGAGGGCTTAAAGAAGTGATTAGATACTGAAAGCATGACCCCTGAGAATGGAATAATACCAGTATAATAGATACCCCATGCACTGGACACCCTTAAGGCTAAGGCAGGAGAATCATGAATTTAATATTAGCCAGGGATAGATGAGAGGAGAGAGAGAGAGAGAGAGAGAGAGAGAGAGAGAGAGAGAATGCCCTTTCTTCTGTGTGGACACAACAACAAAAAGACTATTGTCAAGGGAAAGCAGGCATACCACACACATAACCTCAAAAAATCTAGTTCTTGGATGGTAGAACTTTATGTTGTATAGAAGCTACTTGATTTTACTATATATATATATATATATATATATATATATATATATATTATATATAAATAAATACTCATAAATATTGGTATGTTCTACATTTAGCTCATTGGTTCTTAAGATGAAACGGTATACACAAACTTCAAAATGAAAATACATTCATGTGCTTGAATGGATTCATGTACTTGATAGATTTTGAAACTGCCTTGAAACTTTACTGCCTATATATGAAACTACTAAACAGCATATACAAAACCAAGCAAGACAGTCTTATGTTTTTCAGCTCAAGCATGCATTGCTTTATTCATTTATGTATTGACTGATTTATAGGATTTTAATACTAATAGACAGTTTACACATATTTTTAAAATCTACATGTCCATACATCTTCTACTTTTAAAGCAATATATGGTGCAGAGTGGCCACATTTCAATATGGGATACTTTAAAATATATGAAATTTTGTATTATGTATTACCATCTACCTATGTACACTTAGATTACCTTTCTTCCATTTTCTTGCTTTCCCACTTCCTAGATATAGGGTGTGTGTGTGTGTGTGTGTGTGTGTGTGTGTGTTACAGTGAAAACATTTGTTAAGAACACACTTCTACTTTTCATTATTTTTCTTTAAGGACACACTTCTTGAAGAATATGCACATACACATGTGACTTTACCTTTAATTTTGAAAGGGAGGTCAAAAGAGGTGTGCTGACTAGTTTACATCTACTTGGCATAAGATGGACTTTTCTGGGAAGAGATAGGAAGAGATATCCTTGAATTAAGAAAATGCCCCAACAGATTGGCTTCTAGGCAAACCCGTGGTGTATTCTCTTGAGTGATAATAGATGTGGAAGTGCCCAACTCACCGTGAGCAGTGCCATCTCTGGGCTGGTGGTACTAAATGCTATAAGAAGTCTGAGATAGCCATGGAGAGCAAGCCAGCAAACTGCTCCAGGACCTTGCTTCAGTTTCTGCACCCCTGCCACCTCTTAAGTTGCTGAAACTGATAATTTAAATTCCTGAACAATTATTTTCTTAGCAAAATATATATTATCTTTTTTCTTATACTCTCTATTTTACATAGTTTTCTACCAATTTTTCACTAACTTTTAAATCATAGTATTCAAAAGTTCTAAATTTTGTTGCAAACAGTTTACAAAGTTTGTTAAACAAAATGGTATTTTCTCTATTGCTTAACTATCAGATTTAAAGAAAAGATTTTTAATAAGCAATTTTATTTTGAGAATTATTTATTTATTATGCATACAGTATTCTGTGTGCGGGTATGTCTGCAGGCCAGAAGAAGGCATCAGATCTCATTATGCATGCTTGTGAGTGTGGTTGCTGGGAATTGAACTCAGGACCTTACAGAAAAATTTTTATTTTTGCTTTGTGGCAAAATGAGAATGCTAGTATTAATGCTGCCAATTTTAGAAAAATTGTTAATGCTTTAAATAACAAGGTGATATGCTAGTAAACTATTATCAATTAATAAAATGGTATTTTCCATAGAATATTTGTTGAATCTTTAAAATTCTAAAGATACTTGGCTTTACTTGCTTCAATCAGTTAATTTTATATATAGGCTAAATTTTCCAGAGCATTATGTATTATCTGCTACTGTTGTTATGTATATCCTCAAATATGTATATTGCTCAGTTCTTGAGTGCCATATTGAACTATAAAACGCAAGCTAATGCTAACTAATTTAGTAGCCTACTTTACAGGATTATTGCTTCCTCAGTACATTTAATTCCCAAAGAAATTATTTAATTCCCTCAGAGGTAAAAATAACATTCAACTATAAATAACTCGGAGGAGATGAGATGATTATGATTATGAAGCTCATCTTCATACTATTTTTAAATGACATTGTTTGACATTATTTTAGTGGTGTAAGAAATACTCTTTAGAAGAATGTTTTGCTGAAGGTATCAATAATATTAAAATCAAATGGGCATTTTAACAATATAAATGGTAGTTCACCACATCTGTGCTATATTTTTTGTGTTCATGATAATGGGCATTCAGCTGGGATGAGATAATCATATTTCATTGAACATGTGTCTGATATTCTCATTTAAAACTCATTTAAGACTTACTTATACAAAGTGGTATCTGAGAAAAGAACTTATTCTTTGTGCGGCAAATTTCAAAGGAAAGTAATTTATCAATTAAAATATTATTAGATTTAAAAAATAGTACTAAATTATTTCTTATTTTTACTATTTGTATTTAAGGCTCACACCATTAGACTGAACCCATGCCTGACAGTGCTCAGGTAGCTGAGAACCAGAGACCAGATCACCCATCAAACTAGGATACAAAATTCTGTTTTGCTAAAGAAACATAGCAGTAAAATGACTTGCAATGACATTCTGCTTTATTACTAGCACAACCCTTTTCAGAGAAGGTTCCTCCTTCAGGAAATGAGTGAAAATACAGAGAACCAAAATTAGGCAATGTACAGAGATTGAGAGACCTAGGAACACTCAGTATTTTTTTAATTAATTTATTTATTTATTAAAGATTTCTGTCTCTTCCCCGCCACCGCCTCACATTTAACTCCCCCTCCCCCAATCAAGTCCCCCTCCCTCCTCAGCCCGAAGAGCAATCAGGGTTCCCTGCCCTGTGGGAAGTCCAAGGAACCCCCACCTCCATCCAGGTCTAGTAAGTTGAGCATCCAAACTGCCTAGGCTCCTACAAAACCAGTAAGTGCAGTAGGATCAAAAACCCATTGCCATTGTTCTTGAGTTCTCAGTAGTCCTCATTGTCCGCTATGTTCAGAGAGTCTGGTTTTATCCCAGGCTTTTTCAGACCCAGGCCAGCTGGCCTTGGTGAGTTCCCAATAGAACATCCCCATTGTCTCAGTGTGTGGGTGCACCCCTCGAGGTCCTGAGTTCCATGCTTGTGCTCTCTTTCCTTCTGCTCCTGATTTGGACCTTGAGATTTATGTCCGGTGCTCCAATGTGGGCCTCTGTCTCCTTTCATCGCCTGATGAAGGTTAATATTCAGGAGGATGCCTATATGTTTTTCTTTGGGTTCTCCTTATTTAGCTTCTCTAGGATCACTAATTATAGGCTCAATGTCCTTGGTTTATGGCTAGAAACCAAATATGATTGAGTACATCCCATGCTCGTCTTTTTGGGTCTGGCTTACCTCACTCAGGATAGTGTTTTCTATTTCCATCCATTTGCATGCAAAATTCAAGAAGCCCTTGTTTTTTACTGCTGAGTAGTACTCTAATATGTATATATTCCATACTTTCTTCATCCATTTTTCCGTTGAAGGGCATCTAAGTTGTTTCCAGGTTCTGGCTATTACAAACAATGCTGCTATGAACATAGTAGAGCATATACTTTTGTTGTATGAAAAGGCCTCTCTTGGTTATATTCCCAAGAGTGGTATTGCTGGGTCCAGGTGTAAGTTGATCCCGAATTTCCTGAGAAACCGCCACACTGCTTTCCAAAGTGGTTGCACAAGTTTGCATTCCCACCAGCAATGGATGAGTGTACCCATTTCTCCACAACCTCTCCAACAAAGGTTATCATTGGTGTTTTTTATTTTAGCCATTCTGACAGGTGTAAGATGGTATCTCAAAGTTGTCTTGATTTGCATTTCCCTGATCGCTAAGGAAGTTGAGCATGACCTTAGCAATAAGTCAACATAAGGGGATCAAGGGGATTCGTATCGGAAAAGAAGAAGTTAAGCTCTCGTTATTTGCAGATGATATGGTAGTATGCATAAGCGACCCCAAAAACTCTACCAAAGAACTCCTACAGCTGATAAACACCTTTAGTAATGTGGCAGGATACAAGATCAACTCCAAAAAATCAGTGGCCTTCGTAAACACTAAGGATAAGGAAACAGAGAGGGAAATTAGAGAAGCATCACCTTTCACGATAGTCACAAATAGCATAAAATATCTTGGGGTAACTCTGACCAAGGATGTGAAAGATCTATTTGACAAGAACATTAAGTCTTTGAAGAAAGAAATTGAAGAGGACACCAGAAAATGGAAGGATCTCCCTTGCTCCTGGATTGGGAGGATCAACATAGTAAAAATGGCAATTCTACCAAAAGCAATCTATAGATTCAATGCAATCCCCATCAAAATCCCATTAAAATTCTTCACAGATCTGGAGAAGACAATAATCAACTTTATATGGAAAAACAAAAAACCCAGGATAGCCAAAACAATCTTATACAACGAAGGATCGTCTGGAACCATTACCATCCCTGACTTCAAACTCTCCCACAGAGCTACAGTATTGAAAACAGCTTGGTATCGGCATAAAAACAGAGAAGTCGACCAATGGAATCGAATAGAAGACCCTGACATTAACCCACAAACCTATGAACAGCTGATTTTCGATAAAGGAGCTAAAAGTATACAATGGGAAAAAGAGAGCATCTTCAGCAAATTTGCTGGCAAAACTGGATGTCAACCTGTAGAAGAATGAAAATAGATCCATATCTATCACCATGCACAA
Source organism: Microtus oregoni (assembly GCF_018167655.1). NCBI lineage: Eukaryota > Metazoa > Chordata > Mammalia > Rodentia > Cricetidae > Microtus > Microtus oregoni. The sequence goes on from NW_024544227.1 coordinate 63,275, forward strand.
AACTCAAGTCCAAATGGATTAAAGACCTCAATATCAGTCCAAACACACTGAACCTGATAGAAGAGAAAGTGGGAAGTACTCTACAATACATGGGCACAGGAGACCACTTCCTACATATAACCCCAGCAGCACAGACAATAAGAACCTCATTGAAGAAATGGGACCTCCTGAGACTGAGAAGCTTCTGTAAAGCAAAGGACACTGTCGCTAAGACACAAAGGCAACCCAATGACTGGGAGAAGATCTTCACCAACTCCGCAACTGACAAAGGTCTGATCTCCAAAATATATAAAGATCTCAAGAAACTAGACCGTAAAATGCTAATCAACCCAATTATAAAATGGGGCACTGAGCTGAACAGAGAATTCTCAACAGAAGAAGTTCAAATAGCCAAAAAACACTCAGTATTAAATGGAATATTTCCATCAAATTCCTCCTGCCTGGGGTCAGAGAACCCAGAAGAGGTGAATGTGGAGAGATTGTAAAATCTAGAGTGGATGGAGAACACCAAGGAAACAAGGTTTACTGGACACCGCAGGACTAATGCATGTCAGTATGCACAGGGCACGCACAGGTCCATATTGGATGGGATGGCAGCACTGAGACTGGAAGTGGATCCAAACCCCATCCCTCATCCAGGAGCTCTTGCCAGTTGACCTACCACCGGAGGAAGTGTTTATTTTATCTGAAGGAATCTTACCGGGGATACAAACCCCCCTTAGAGACAGGACCCAATCCCAGCAGTAGATGTCAACACAAAATGTATTCAATGGCATTTTTGGAGTGTATTTTTTCTCTCATAATGCTTTGTTTGCAATTCTTCTTCTTTGTTTTTGTTCTTTGTTTTACCTCACTGATCTTTTGCATATATATATATATATTTTCATTTTTTTTGTTTTTATGAGATTGCTGTGTGCAAAAGTGTGTGTCCATGTACCTGTATCTTTTCATTGTGCTTTATTTTTTGGCTCTTTTTCCTGTTTGTTTGTTTTGTCCTTCTCTCATTTGTTTTGTTTTAGTTTCCTGTTTGTTTTCTAATGAGAGAGAAAAAAAAGAGTGTATATATGGGTGGGTGGTGAATGAAAAAATTAAAATTATATGAAAATAATAATTTTGAAATTCTATGCTAACTACTAAATTCAGTAAGCATAAATTGTGAATATACATTATGTGAATTACGTTCTTCAACAAGCTGTTCATGATTTCTTTTTTCAGCCCAATAAACCTTATTTTCCCATTCTCACAGTATTTTGATGCACTGTTAAACTTTCATTCTCATTTGTTATATTCTGGATTTTTTTAAATAATACTTTAGGAATCATGTGTTTTTCTGTGTGCATATTTGTGTGCATTAGCGTGTGTGTATGTACGTGTGTATTTGTATATATTTATGTAAACAGTTAATGAAATATAATATCAATTTGATTGGACAAAATTACTTATCAAAAATATTTAATTTATCAACAATCAATGAAGTCTTGGGATATGTTAAAGGAATTTCATTTGGCTTATATATTTAGAGGCTCAGGGAAGGAAAAGTAAGATTTAGTGAAAAAATATATAAATCCTTGCTTAGTAGTTAAAGCAACTGTTGTGACAGTTATCTATAGAAATATGACAACAAAGGAATGAGAAGCAGAATGTTCTTTTCTGGGGATAAGGACTATGGTTTGCTACATATAAATTCTCACTTGTTAAAATGACAGTTATTACAATGTCTTTTAATCAACAGTTAGCAACAACCAAAGTTAAGAAGAAATATCCATAACCAGGAAGCACTTCTGTTAATCATTACTAATAAATTTCAAGATGCAAGTTTACACCCATAACAAAATAAACCTTTGTATTATGATGATTTTGAAATCAGTCTCAAAACTCTTTGACACTTAAAAATGGAAGCTTTTTGTTTTGTCTACACTATGAGTTTAAAAGCTTTCAGTGAAGTCAAGATCACAGAAGTGATACTCTGCACTTTCTATGGCTGGATCATAAAACAACAGGCAACTTTTTCTTTTTGCTACAATACCTTTTGCTCACAATCAGGAAGTATCGTATAAGAAGTGTAGTTACTCCAAGACCCTATGAAATGAGAATGTCAAATGACAAAACAGCTATATGTAGTTTTTTAGAATTTTATCTAGCTGTTTTCAAAACTTTAGGCATGGAGTTCTAGATACCTCAGATCATAGCAGACAAGTCATTTCTGTTATGTACTATATGGACTTTCAGCATCCATGAACATCATAAAAATCATCTTATGCTGTCAAGTATTAGTTATTTAATGAGAAAATATAATCTTATTCCAGAAAAGAAGACATGTGCACTAATAGAATGACAATTATATTTTATTTATGGTATAAACATAGCAATGGCTCTTTCCCACACATGAAGAATCTCTTAGAAACAAAATATGAAATGAATAAATAATCATGATCTAAAGGACATATAAAAGTGTGTGGGGTGTGTATGCATGTACAATGAAATTTTAATCAGCAGTGATGAGTTTACAACATACATGAACCTTAAAACCATTTTATATAAACCAAGTAAATAGAAACTAAAGGCTAGTTTAGTTAACCAGACTACTTTGTGTAATGTTCAAAACAGATATATTCATAGAAAAAGAAAGATTAGTAGACGGCAGGGGATAGAAGGAGAAAAACAAGAATAGGACTGGAATTTGTAACGTTTCTTTTGGGACGATGGAAACACTAAATTATGAAAGATGGCTCTTATGGTAGATGAATAATAATTCCATTTTTACTCTATTTATTATATATTAAATTATATTTCCACTGTTACCCCCCTCATGATATTCTGCTTCTGAATCAACATGTAACTCCCCCATCTTACTTAGGATTTTTATTGCTGTGAAGAGACACCATGGCCATGGCAACTGTTATAAAAGAAAGCATTTAACTGGAACTGGCTTACAGTTCAGAAATTTAGTCCACTGTCATCATGGTGGGAAGCATGATGACACACAGGCATACATAGTGCTGGAGAGATAACTTAGAGTTCTATATCCAGATCCAAAGGAAATAGGAAAAGACTGTGAGCATCTGAGACCTTAAAGCCCATCCCCTATGACACACTTCCTCCAACAAAGTCACACCAACTCCAATGAGTCTACATCTAATAGTGTTACTCCCTGTAAGCCTTTGAGAACCATTTTCTTTCAAAGCATGGCACATACACCTAAGAGTCTTCAGAAGAACTTTTCCACTTTGTTTTGTTGTGCTCAGGCATTTTGGAAGAATTTTGGGCTAGCTTTATTTTGTTATTTTATTTTGGATGTTGTATTAACCCTGCTTCCAAATCCTCTGTAGTATTTCTTCAATTGAATCTTTGAAATGTATTATTTCCAATTTCCCATGATTGGACAGGTTTTCATGTGCAGATGGTAAGCATTTGTTTTCCTCCTTGTTTACAGTCATGTGAATGTGTTAAGTAAGCATTTGTGGGTCAAAAATATGTGGTTCACAGAAGACAAACATCCTTTACTTTTTCTTGCCTCTTAAGATAGCAATTCTGAATTTAACATAAGCTTCTGGCGAAGGTTGTCATATACTAATGACTTAATGATAAATATGATAATGAATATTTATCCGAATAAAAAGAGATAAATGGAACACAGGAAAGATAAGTACTCTAAACATTAACTCAATATGACATGGTTTTCAGGCACCTTCCTTAATGCCTTTAAAATATAAACAATGGGCCCAAAGTCACATTTAGCACAATGAGGAATCAAATTGGTAGCAAACATGCTTATCTGGATCTTAAAACATGACTTTTTCTGGAAATTTCTTCCTGGATACATATAGTGGTGGTTGCTACTATAATGGATACTCTCTAATACCTAATAAACCCAACAATGAAATAGTCATCCAAAAGTATCAACAACTGATCTGTAAAATCAAATTTTAAAAATTACAAATGGAATCATGATAACTTCCAAAAATATCACTCTACTTTTTTCTGTCAAGTTTATTTATATGATATTTTTATTTTAAAACTTTCAAGATACATTTTATTACATCACTTGACCCTTCCCTTTTCTCCGTATAGCCCTTCCCATTTCCTGTACCCCTTGGTTTGGTTATTGTACCTTAATGTGCACAGATATACTTATAGGGCTTTGTATTCTGAAAATAAATAAAAGCCTGAGACGGATCTTTTCGGTTTATTTATTTATTTATTTATTTATTTATTTATTTATTTTTAAGACAGGGTTTCTCTGTAGCTTTGGAGCCTGTCTGGGAAACTAGCTCTTGCAGACCAGGATGGCCTCGAACACCATCCTGGTTCTGCCTGCTTCTGCCTTCTAACTGCTGGGATTAAAGGCGTGTGCCACCACTGCCCAGCTCTAAAAGAATTGTTTAGATGACTAATATAATGTATATATGTGTAAGGTGTGATAAAAAAAATCAAAATGTCAAGCTGAGTAACAGCTGACTAGTTCTTTACAGTTATTGCAGCAATAAACAAATAGCTACTTTGTCAACCTGTGTTTTGCAAATAAAATATCAAATATCCCAAACTAAAGGCATCCTAATACCTATAAGGAACACAGAAAAACTCTGCATGAAAACATTATCCACATGTACAGTAAAAGTAGAACACACTTTGTTCCATAGTATGGAAACATTGACAAAACAATTACCACTTAAAGCCGACCTTTACTCAGAAAAACTTGTATAAACAGAACAAACCTCTTTAAAAGAAATATCTTCAAAGGGTCAATTCCTATGGTGTTCCCAGACCAGGCAGGCTGCTATAGGGCAGGAAGAGTGCATTTATACAGAGAGATGCTGCAAGAGCACAATTATCTTTGAAAAACTTTGGGGCCAGTACAGACCCTGTCGAATCTGTGGTCTGTGCCAAGGGTAGGCAGGGATTCATACTCTATTTTCTCTGTACCTTCCTTGTTTAGAAACTTCCTTGTAGACAAATGCCTTATCTTTTCAGATTCATATTAAATTTTGTTCCAAGTCCATTTCTCCCTTTATCTCAGGAAATTCTGAGTGAATAAGAAGCTTATGTTCTCTCCCACAACTGGCATGCTTTTTGTACAATTTGTTTTACAAGGTGTCAGAGGCAGTTTTATCATTTCGCTTGCTTTTAAATGTCCATCTGTTACCACCCAAGTACTTTTCACAAATACATGACCCACAAAGAATTTTGCTTATTTTAACTGCAGCAAGACTGAACCAGTATTTTGAACAGTCTCAGGGAGAAGTCTTCCAGTTTGATATTGAGATTACTGGTAGAATACACTTTGAAAAATATTTCTTCTATACAAAAATTCTGGATTAGACTAAAGTCAGTGAGCTAACAAAGATTTTGTAATTTATATTGTCTTGGAGAATCATTTTGCAATTTTGTACAAGTGTATATGGGGGGGGTTACCAAGTCTTATATCAGGAGCTATTTTCCATCCTATTTAAAATTAAAAATGACAGTTTTATCCCATTTCAAGTAGAGCTGGATTTGCAAAAATGAGGAAATGATCTACGCATTCAGAGCAGGGATACAGATACTATAAACAAGAGTTCCTGTAAGGAATCGGTGTCTACAAAGGCTTGTTGCCTGATTAGAACCTCAGTGGTGTACAGAGGTTGCAATACGGAAAGTCCTAATTATAATAATTCTGGCTTATCATTAGCCCTCTAAATAGTCATTGTTTCCCCACATTTGGCTCAAACCTAATATATTGTGACTAGTAGATATAAACCTTTTAGACTGTATTAACTGAACAAAACCAGCTTCCACAGGCCAAAAGGCAAAGAGCCATCAGATAGCATCTGAGATATGTAGCAGTAAACTTTCCACTTCATTGCAACTGCCAACTTAAAGTTTCCACCGAGTATTTGAAAAACACCTTTATTTATGACATCTGTTGTTCCATTATCAGAAAAACACCATGAAACTGCTTTTATAGCAGAACATGCATCTTGGAGTACTCTAAATCTCTGTTCCTGGATCATGTTCATTCAAATATGGCATTAGAAACTCTCTCTTATGCCCTTTGAGGTGAGAATTATGGTTTGAGTCAACAGGAGGAAGCTTAATTTCCTGAATTAGAGTCACTTTACAGAGAAACAAAGGCGAATTTACCAGAGTCCTGAAACTAATCCACTCAACATATCCCCCTGATATTATTGAAGCAATTCTAATACTAAGTAATCGAAGCTTGTTTGTCTAGTCAAATACATATATATATATATATATGTTTGTTTGTGGTAACCCTCTTGGCACTTAAACCAATTTTTCCTTTTGTCCAAAATTCCATGAAAACTACTGAAGGTAAAAATGTTCTTAAAAGAATATAGTTATCATTGTCCTGACACACGAGGACAAGAACAAGCAGAAGACTAGGGTGTTTATGGGGAAATATATAGATATGACCGGACTGTTAATGAAAATAGAAAAATAAACAGTCATAGAGACAATGATAAGAATAAACTTTATAGATGTTTCCCTCCTTTTACCAACAAATAGTATTGATCCATGGTACTAGCTGTAAATGGAAGTACAAGATGCTCTGAGGATACATAGTAAGAGAGTCAGTCTCTTATTTGGAGAATGTTCATTTCTTGAAACAGTAAGCCCTTACTTAAAAGACAGTGGATCATTACTTTTTGTTAAAAAAAGATAAGCATCACTGGAATATAGAAGTCGGATTGTTAAAGAATAAGAAAGTTATAATGAGCGCCATTAGTCATATTAAGTTTTTTATATACACATTAAACCAATAGACAGATATGAAAAATTATAAACAAGTAAAAGTTGTGGAAAGTTTCTATACAAAATAATGAAAATAAATACAGAGGGCTATAACTATGAAAAAGATACAATATGATAGACAAATAGAAGTTTTATCCAAGAATGTAAAATATCAACAATTTATAATCTTATCAAATACCTTGTTCTAGTGCAATATTTTCAGTTTTCACCCGCACTCTCAGCTTCTTGTCTACCAAAACAGCTTCCATGGGGAGATTTTTAGTTCTAACCAGCCCAGTCTCAAGAACAAGGGCAGAAAGTGGCAATGGACCCTTTCTATGCCAGTTCTAAATGGCTATACCTACTGACTTATATAAGAGGTTAAGAAGAGGAAAACATAAAAAAAGTTTGATAATAATTTTATATGATCTAGGAAACTAAACTTGAGATTGGAGCTCCAGGGAGGACTATGTATTTTCATGCAATGGTTTGATAATACATGGATAACCGAGGGGAAACAAGGTTGGAAAGAATATGATATATTAGACTACATGACAAAAGAGACTTCCTGGACAATGGCTATAGGCATCCCCAGGTGATGAGGATACCAAAATTTAATTATCTGGAACTTGAACTTTTTTTATCTTATTCTCAATGTCCAAAAGAGTTTGCTAAGCAAACATTCAGCCATTTCATCAGGAAGTCTCTTTTCTATTGTTTCCCTTGTGCTGTCTATTTTTTTTTTTGCTTCCTATAAACCAGGTGAGGGCTTCATATTTGTAATGCCAGCACCCAGGTGACTGAGGAAGAAAGATAACTGTGTATTAAGGCCAGCATGGGCTTGAGTGACAGTCCATATCAAAAGTAAAGAACTATAGGAAAATGTGTTATTATTGCCTTTTGCTTTTTTCTATAGCTATAGCTAACCAAGGTTGACCTAATTATCTGAAAGATTTTGAGAAAATTTTCATATTATGGGAATTATTAGGCATAGCCATTTTACCTATTGTGATTTTTTACTGCAAAATAACATTTAGGCACTCAGAAATCCTAATTCTTTGCTTTGCTAGCTAATAAAAATTATTTTAGAAATCTCTATGGACAATGACCTCATTCATACTAATCCTCTCTTCACTGATAAGAGACCAAGACAAAATTTCAGGGGTTATTTGCATAACATTTTAAGATATAGTTTATGAATACAATTACCATTCACTATTTTATTATTATAACTAGATGTTTCCTTTAACTGATTGTATTTACTAAAAGATCTTTAAAACTACAGCAACATATACTAAAGTACCAATGACTCTAAGCCTTATCAGTTGAAAATAATGTTTATGTGCATACAAATAAATGTTATTGTAAAAAGAAAACTTCTTGAATAGATGTTTTCCTTTCAATTTAAAGTAAAATATGCAAAGAGGTACTAGAGACATGTGTCAGTGCTTAAGACCACAGGATACTCTTCCAGAGAAACCATGTTGGCATTCCAAGTACCTATGTAGTGGCTTACAACCATCTGTAATTTAGCTTCGAAGAAACTGGCACCGTTTTCTGACCTCCATAAGCACTATAAACACATGGCACAAGACATACATGTAGGCAAAATACCTATGCATGTGAAATAATACTAAATAAATCTTAAAAAATATAAAATAGGCACAAAGTGAGTTAATAATTGAAGCAATGTTCTAGCTATTTCTTTAACAGATTTCATTGGTATTAGAGCACAATCAGAAACTCAGGTTGATGGAAGCAATTAAAGAGGATTTACATTTTTAAAAATCTAATACATAGAAATCTACCTACAGATTATTATTTAAATGAAAATATTCACGGTAGGTAAAAGTCATGTTTTTTTATGGAAAGCCAAACTGTGCATATTATTTGAAAATATTTGTCACTAAGTATCAACTATTAGTAATAACAGCTGATTTTATAACTATGTTACCTCTCTAATGAGACGTGTTTGATTTCTCACAGATACGTACATATAATACTTGGTTTCCCCCATAACATTATAGCATCAAATGCAATTTAGTATCATGCTACCCCTGTTGCTGCAGAAGAGAGGCCTAGAGAGACCTACCAAGTTAATGATAGAACACTTTCATAAATAATAGTTTTATTATAACTGCTATCAAACTTCTAAGAAATTCGAAGGATTGAAATGTAAAAATGGTAAGTTTTACAAATAAATATTTCAAAAATACTTTCCTCATGATAACTCAATTTGGAAATTTCTCATCATGATAAGCTAGGTTAGACAATGCCTACTTCATCTTTATTAACTTAACAATACACACCAGCAGCAAACAATAACGATGAAAGACTCCTCTGTATGGCAGTATATACCTGATAACAGACGTTTGTTGTACAGAGTTTAGAACATTTATTTCTCTTTACCCAATAGAAGAAAGTGACCTGGATCCGATATGTCCAATCAAGGACTAATAGGAGACAAATTCATCAAGGTCTTTTTTTTTGCTAAGTCAAAATGAATTGACAACAATCTAGATAACAGATAACAATGAGTAGATAATGATAGGAATTATAAACGCAATAATAGGCAGGTGAATTACCTGTCAAGATGGGCCTAAGTTTCGTCTTATAATCCACAAACCTACACTTTCAATAAAACCGTACTAACCTGAAAATACTCTGAGCGCTACACCATTGTCTATTCTGGTTGTGATATTGTACTAGACTTGTATAAATTATTACCACTGGGAAAAATAGGATAAGAACACATCGACATCGCTATATTGTTTCTTTTAACTGTGTGTACGTTTAAAATTATTTCAGTAAGTAATTTATTTGTTAATCAATATAATTTTGATTCGCTCTTTTTGTTTCAATTCAATCAGATGGTTGCATTTATTTATTTTATTCATTAGATAACTGAGGATCCTGCATTTGTGTGTTTATTCAGAGAAAGCTCAATTGTCACCAACATTCTTAGAGGAAAAAGCATGTCAAATGATATGAATTTAAGAGCCATTTTCTGTCTTATTCGAATGGACCTTATTTTACAAAAGTGAGATAACCTTGAAAGTGTCCTTTCTATTTATAGTTCTGGGATTCTTATTTTTCTTTGAAACTGGATATATTCCTTTACAAACAACTAGTAAAAATTCCAAATTGTTATATAAGTTGACTCAGGATAATATTTGGTACAAACAGTCCAATAGCATGCTGGCTTCAAAATGCTAAAACACTCTTATATGAAGAGGATAAGCGAGATAAGTTGAGTCTATTGATCACTAAAGGCACAAATGAATAAGTACTGGAAAGCTATTTAATCTCTGTGCTTTAGTCTTCCTATGTATTTAAAGAGAAGAGATAATAGCTCCTTCAAATTAAGGCGGCGGCAATTTTATGTAATTTGTATAGCCCTAAATACAGGCCCAGGCATAAACTAAGCACTTTCATAAATATTATTATTTTGCAAAGAACATGAATCTAATTTCATTACAGTTTGTAGGAGCAAAGGAGGCAGCAGTTTGAATTCCCTCTTAAGATAAATGATTGCTTATCACTATAAACCTTTAAAGTAGCATTTATGTCACTATTTCCCATAGAATTTATGTAGTGTACTAGTATAATTAATTCCATGGATAAGGAAATAGCATTCTTTTTCTTTTACTAGCTATTTAAAAAGCATAGCTTCAGGTCTTCTGCAGAAAACATTAGATTTGTCACTTAATTTTCAACCTCCCAATATCTAATGGAAAGATGTGCAATATAATTAAAAAGGTGCCCATAGGGCAACTAATTCTGAAAAGTGGTGATAAGTGAATGAAGGAAGTCTGCTTCATTTCATTTTTATGCTTTAGTGATTTCTAGCTTACAATGATAAGGAAATACTAAGCTCTACATCCTTTAAGGAGATAGCATTTTGGTATACAAGCATCTGGATATATACATTTTGCGCTCTGATGTGAGTGTGCCTATGCACAGCTACATACAAATATAAATGGTTAATTTTTAATCATTTTATGACCTTATAAAATGAATCCCTTAAACTCTATTATGCTTCTTGCTTAAAACCATGTGGTTTTTTAATATTTTAGACATTACACATACCTAATTATATACAATACATTCTGAATTTTGGCCTATTTTTCATCTCAAAATAGAAGTGATTAAAAATACTATAATTGCTACAATGAAGAACTGCCATAAATGGTGGCATTCCTTAATATCTACCATGATACATAGATTTACTTGTTAAGAAAACATACATGCTTAATAAATATCTGTTTACCATGAGAAACCTTTACCAGTTGTTGACGTTTCTAAAACAAATATCAAGGAAATTCTCAATTCCTATTAAACTATCTTTGTTAGAGTTGAGGAAAACAATTTTTTAGAATAATAAGGCAGTCCATGGAGATGAGCTCTAGGGAGTTACTGTGGCAAAACCAGAGGTGGCTGCAACTGTGGAGCTGCCAATACCATTGGGGTGGGACTTGCCAAAGAGGTAGATCCCAAAGCAGAGAAATACCCCCTTTGGGTTGATTGTTTTTTTAATTAATTAATTTATTTATTAAAGATTTCTGTCTCTTCATGGGTTGTTTGTTGAATCGTATAAAGGTCAAATGCTTCCTGCATTTGACAACAGAATTGTCTTGTATACAAAAGGCACCATCGATTTGTTTTTAATATTGTTGTTCTTGGAAACATATATTAATACTGTACTATTGCCGGGCGATGGTGGCGCACGCCTTTAATCCCAGCACTCGGGAGGCAGAGGCAGGCGGATTTCTGTGAGTTCGAGACCAGCCTGGTCTACAGAGCTAGTTCCAGGACAGGCTCCAAAGCCACAGAGAAACCCTGTCTCAAAAAACCAAAAGAAAAAAAAAAACATACCGTACTATTGTATGTAAAATTGTTCTGGGTAGTGGTGGCACACAGCTTCAATTCCAGCACTCAGCAGGCAGAGGCAGGTTGAACTCTGTGAGTTCAAAGCTAGCCTGGTTCACAGAGTATGTTCCAGGATAGCCAAGATTACACAGAGAAACCCTGTCTTGAAAAACCAAAACAACCTCCCTCCCAGAGAAAAAAAAAAAGAAAAGCAATGTATACCAGGAACCTGTGCCGTTCCTCCAGCATAGAGCAAGTTTTTATTTATTTATTATTTTTTTTTTTTTTTTTTTTTTTTTTTGGTTTTTCGAGACAGGGTTTCTCTGTGGTTTTGGAGCCTGTCCTGTTTATTTATTATTAAAAGCTGTAGTTTGGCTGGGTTGATGGCTGTGTGGCAAGAATGTCTAAGCACATACATCTCATTTTGAATCCGCAGCACCTGTGTAAAAAGCCACTAATGGCAGGTGAAATCATAGGAGCTCCCTCGACACTCATTCTAGCAGATAAAAGAAAGATTCAGTTCAGTAAGAGACCTTGTCTCAAGTCAATAATGTTGAGAACAGTAGAAGAACATGACTGGCAGCCTGCTCTGGTGTCCACACATATACCTGTACATTCACATAACTATAAAAACATATGTATGCACAAATAGACACTGCAATATAAATAGTTAATTCCTATAAATTTGTAAGTTGTGATTGTCCCTTTTATGCCTTAATTTTTTCTCTCTGAACAACGGAGCCAGCTAGTACTAGTTTAAGGTAAACAGGTAAAATCATAGCATGTGATATAATAAATATTTTCAAATATTCAGCAATATTGAAGCTGAATTATTTAAGTATTTACTTAAAATTATTATTATACCATTAATATTTCTAGGATTACACCAAGATAGCTAAATCAAATTACTTTAAGGCTTATCCACAGATCTTTATTAGACATTTGTTTAATTAGAGCAAGTATTTAGAAATTTAATTTGGTGAATAGGTTTGAAATATAAAATACCACTTTCAATATTTGATAATTTTGGAGCTTTGAGAGCAAGAAATAATTTTCAAAGAGGAAACCTCTCATTGTCACTTTAAAGAACTTTCTAGGTGAACAGTAGTTCTGCTCCCTGGCAAGGAATCTTGTTTATGCACAACACATTACAGTCACATCAATGTTTAAGATGATGAACATGTAATGGCATAGCTTCTCAGTCAAGCAAGCATCATCAAAGTAACTCAAGTTCTTGGGGGAAGAAAACAATAAAGAATCCTCTAGGTGTTGTTTCAATATTCACTTAATTTCCCCTAGTTTCAGCATTGAAACAAATACTGTGTGATTTGTAATAGGTGAATGCAAACAATTTTCAAGAAAAATAGTAAGAGGTTTAGGTGAATGGTTCCATAGTACACAACAAGCGAAGCATGAAGAAGGTTTAGATTCACTGCCCAGTCTGAACAATGGTAGTATCCATTAGTTTACATAATTGAATGCTAGGACTTCCAAAGAGAAATATATCCATGTCTTCTATTTCATTTCAGTGTACTAAGAGAGGGTGTACAATTCATTTTAAAGATCACTTTACCCTATAAATTTTTAAGGTAAACAAACACATGTGAAAAGTCATAGGGAATTGGAATATATTTTATTGCAAGTCTCTGTGTATGTGAAATTATTAAGTAGTTCTTTCTGAAATGGCTACTATTGCTGTGAAAACCTAATACTGTCAAACAGATCTTGGATCAAGATAGGCTAAGCCGATTCTGATATTTTCTACTAGTCAAGAATGTGTGACAAGTTCAGGCCAACAACCCTTCTATGTCAAAAAAAAAGGCATGAGAACTAAGGCTTAAAATCATTTTATGTTTTGTTTTTTGCTCCATTTGAATTATGCAAGCAAAATAAATGATATAATTAAAGCCTTATGGGACCTGATATCTACAGGTCTTCTATACCTGAACCATGACATCAATTGCATAGTCAGATGAATGAGAAGATACCCCATGCCCTTATCATTGCCAAATCTGCGAGATTCCCACTTGGCATTCTTGCTTGCTTATTTTGTAGTCCTGGCATGTCAGTTAACTGGCTGGTGCTTCCTAATAGACCCTGCACTAGTTCTGATTGATGTGTGAGTGTGCAAACATTAACCTCAACTAGGAGCCAGATGGCTCACATACCAAGCTTAGCAGCCAGACAAAACAAAGGCAGATTCAGAACTCTGTTAAGAGAGTTACAGTTTTTGGTGACTCTTTTCCACACCTATGCACCTATGCATGTTTGGTCTTATTGAGTTGATTTTATTCCATGTTAACCCACAGTAATATCTTCATTGTCATTTCCCTGCCACATTCTAAAAAATAGGATTTTTTTTCTCCATCATATTCAGTAATTTTTTCCCGTATTTTTGAAGAGGCAATATTTTTGACCCTAAAATCATGGATGAATAAAATTGCTTGAGTACTTCAGAAGTAATTTTAAGTTTTGCTTATTTACATCTTTATTTTTTTTTCTAACTCTAACCCTAACCCTAATTATTTACATCTTTAAAGTATTACAAAAGGAGCCGGGCTGTGGTGGCACAGGCCTTTAATCCTAGCACTCAGGAGGCAGAGGCAGGCGGATCTCTGTGAGTTCGAGGCCAGCCTGGTCTACAAGAGCTAGTTAGAGGACAGGCTCCAAAACCACAGAGAAACCCTGTCTCGAAAAAAAAAAAGAAAAAAAAACAAAAAAAAAAGTATTACAAAAGGAACTAAAATGTTTTCAGTGAAAGCCAGCCATGTAGATATGTCTTTGACTTTAATCACTGAGATGTCAGTCTTTTGACTAAAATAAGAGATTTTTAAAGCGTGTCATTGTTTAATGCACACACACACACACGCACACACACACACGTATGTAACAACAATTAATGAAAAAAGAAGCCATGAACTTTACAGAGAGCAATGAGAGGTATATGTGAAAACTTGGCGGGGGAGAAGGGGAATATGATACAATTATATAAACTAATTCTAGAATCACTTTTTAGTTTGTATTCTTCTTTCTGTACTGAAGCTGGCTTGAATAACATGGCAAAGCACATGGGCACAGGAGACCACTTCTTACGTATAACCCCAGCAGCACAGACATTAAGGACCTCATTGAATAAATGGGACCTCCTGAGACTGAGAAGCTTCTGTAAAACAAAGGACACTGTCGCTAAGACACAAAGGCAACCCACTAACTGGGAGAAGATCTTCACCAACCCCGCAACTGACAAAGGTCTGATCTCCAAAATATATAAAGATCTCAAGAAACTAGACCTTAGAAGGCTAACCATCCCAATTATAAAATGGGGCATTGAGTTGAACAGAGAAATCTCAATAGAAGAACTTCAAATGGCCAAAAGACACTTAAGGTCATGCTCAACTACCTTAGCGATCAGGGAAATGCAAATCAAGACAACTTTAAGATACCATCTTACACCTGTCAGAATGGCTAAAATAAAAAAAAAACACCAATGATAGCCTTTGTTGGAGAGGTGGTGGAGAAAGGGGTACACTCATCCATTGCTGGTGGGAATGCAAACTTGTGCAACCACTTTGGAAAGCAGTATGGCGGTTTCTCAGGAAATTCGGGATCAACTTATCCCTGGACCCAGCAGTACCACTCTTGGGAATATACCCAAGAGAGGCCTTATCATACAACAAAAGTATATGCTCTACGATGTTCATAGCAGCATTGTTTGTGATAGCCAGAAACCTGGAAATAACCTAGATGTGCTTCAATGGATGAATGGATGAAGAAAGTATGGAATATATCCATATTAGAGTACTACTCAGCAATAAAAAACAAGGACTTCTTGAATTTTGCATGCTAATGGATGGAAATAGAAAACACTATCCTGAGTGAGGTAAGCCAGACCCAAAAATAGGAACATGGGATGTACTCACTCATATTTGGTTTCTAGCCATAAACCAAGGACATTGAGCCTATAATTAGTGATCCTTGAGAAGCTAATAAGGAGAATCCAAAGAAAAACATATAGGCATCCTCCTGAATATTAACCTTCAGCAAGCGATGTAAGTAGACAGAGACAGAGACCCACATTGGAGCACAGGACTGAATTCTCAAGGTCCAAATCAGGAGCAGAAGGAGAGAGAGCACGAGCAAGGAACTCAGGACCTCGAGGGGTGCACCCACACACTGAGACAATGGGGATGTTCTACTGGGAACTCACCAAGACCAGCTGGCCTGGGTCTGGAAAAGCCTGGGATAAAACCGGACTCTCTGAACATAGCGGACAATGAGGACTACTGACAACTCAAGAACAATGGCAATGGGTTTTTGATCCTACTGCACGCACTGGCTTTGTGGGAGCCTAGGCAGTTTGGATGCTCAACTTACTAGACCTGGATGGAGGTGGGGGTTCCTTGGACTTCCCACAGGACAGGGAACTCTGATTGCTTTTTGGGCTGGAGAGGGGACTTAATTGGAGGAGGGGGAGGGAAATGGGAGGCGGTGGCCGGGAAGAGACAGAAATCTTTAATAAATAAATAAATTAATAAAAAAAAGAAAGACTCAAGCTCAACTAATATGTATGTGCTATATAAAGTGTCCACCATGACTATGGATATGTTAAAAGTTTTAATCACTGAAGGACCTCTAGGTTGTTTCCAGGTTCTGGCTATGACAAACAATGCTGCTATGAACATAGTAGAGCATATACTTTTGTTGTATGATAAGGCCTCTCTAGATGCCCTTCAATGGAAGAATGGATGAAGAAAGTATGGAATATATACATATTAGAGTATTACTCAGCAGTAAGAAACAAGGACTTCTTGAATTTTGCATACAAATGGATGGAAATAGAAAACAGTATCCTGGGTGAGGTAAGCCAGACACAAAAAGAGGAACATGGGATGTACTCACTCATATTTGGTTTCTAGCCATAAACCAAGGACATTGAGCCTATAATTAGTGATCCTAGAGAAGCTAAATAAGGAGAACCCAAAGTAAAACATATAGGCATCCTCCTGAATATTAACCTTCAGCAAGCGATGAAAGGAGACAGAGACAGAGACCCACATTGGAGCACAGGACTGAATTCTCAAGGTCCAAATCAGGAGCAGAAGGAGAGAGAGCACGAGCAAGGAACTCAGGAACATGAGGGGTGCACCCACACACTGAGACAATGGGGATGTTCTACTGGGAACTCACCAAGACCAGCTGGCCTGGGTCTGGAAAAGCCTGGGATAAAACCGGACTCTCTGAACATAACGGACAATGAGGACTACTGACAACTCAAGAACAATGGCACTGGGTTTCTGATCCTACTGCACATACTGGCTTTGTGGGAGCCTAGGCAGTTTGGATGCTCAACTTACTAGACCTGGATGGAGGTGGGGGGTTCCTTGGACTTCCCACAGGACAGGGAACCCTGATTGCTTTTCGGGCTGACGGGGGGGGGACTTATTTAGGGGAGGGGGAGGGAAATGGGAGGCGGTGGCTGGGAAGAGACAGAAATCTTTAATAAATAAATAAATTTAAAAAAAATGTTTTAATCACTTTTTAAAGAAGTACCAAATGTTTCTTTTTCATATTTCAATCAAGCAATAGTTTCGGCTTGTTCTGAAATCCAATATTGTCTCTTTTGCAATGAAATGCAACAGTTTACTATAATAAACAATGTTTTTAAATAGTCAATTTGAAACTTAGAAAAGGGGCTTGTAGCATGTCCTTGTCACTAAAGTATCTTCCATATAAGTGTGAGGATCTGAGTTCACATTTCAAGCATCTAGATAAAGCCAGATGCCGTAGCTCAAGTCTAAAATCCCAGTACTTGTATTATGAGAAGGATGGAAGACACAGGATGCTTCCTCGAAGCCTGGAGACTAGCAAGCCTAGTGTACAAAATGACAAAGAAGAGGCCCTGATTAAAACAAAGCAGAATGTGAGGACTGATACTTGGGGGGTTTGTCATCCACACACATGCTAGTGTATGCAAGTATATTGATACATACAAGCATGTACAGTTTGAAAAATAATACCATACAGAAAAATATGGTAATTAAAAATTAGACATTATCAGTTGGAAAAATTGCAGAAGCTATCACAAAATTAGAGCTTAAATCAAAGTATTATATACTAGAAAATCTATAATACAAATTCTATAATGCAGGATGAAAATAATGAATGGGAATGAAAAAAAGAGTAAAGTGGAATAAAATGTGCCTCATAAAACAACATATACCAGGGTAGAGTACTATAAAGTTCCATTTTCACAGCTTTGAGAGAAGCTAAAATCTCACTTCTGACTCTCAAGCTCATGAGTAATGTGGTCATTTCAAACTTGCTGTGATAAAAATTTTATAGTATTCCAGTTAAGAACATATGTCAAATAGACAAAGAAGTAAAAATCAAAATGAAATGTGACAAAACACTAAAAAATACCTCTCATCTGACACTACTATTCTGATTTGGGCTGGGAACCAGCCACCAATTTCATTTTGAAAGTTCTCTCTGAGAATCATGAAGCAACATGAATGACCACTCTGATTAACATCAAAGTAAATGCAGGAAAATGATCTACTTTCATCTTGATAGCACAGATGCCCTAAGGAGAAATGCAGAGTCTCAACATGGACCAGAAAAGATCACAATTACTGTGGCAAAAGAACAGAAGTCTAATTTCTGTAGTTAATAAACTGATTTGTTTTTCACAGAAAACGTATGAAAACAAAGCCATTCCTCTTCCAAAGTCCTGTTATAGAATATATTCAGTTTAGAGAAAATGTTATGTATTTATGATGAAGATCAATATTTTCAGATGGTACAAGTATCTTTTAAATCATGTATTATGGGTAATGACACTGAATTTTTTAATACAGTTCTGAAAGGCCATATCCTTTCTTCTTTTTTGGCTCATATGTGTAAAGTAGCATATAAATAGCATCTAGTTAGTATTCTATTCAGCTTATTAGTATTAATTAGATGCATTTTGCTACTTGGACAATGACAAAACTTCGGGTGGTATTCCAACTCTCACTTCATTTTCTTAACTATAGGACCAGAATCTAATTAATTCTATTATTAATGGTTGTCTAATTTTTAGCTATTATTTTTCATAGCCTGAAGATTTCATAATTCTGTGTGAAAATAAGAACATCTGTCATCAATTAATATGTGTGTATGTACACATTTGTTTTTACAGTAATTGGATATGTGCAATGATACTGCGCCCAGAGATTTAACTCCTTGATTGAAGAGCCCATTGCCAAGCATGGAATCACTAAGATTCCAAATAAAAACAAACAAACAAACAAAAAAAACAAAACAAAAAAATCACCAATTTAGCTATTATTTCTGAACATATACTAAATTGTTTGAAAGTATCTTCTTTCTTGTTAAGAGTTTGAGGTATTTCTTTTTCCTTTCAACACTTGGGGGAATTAAAAATGTCTTCTTATAAACCATTACTCTCTTCGGAAAAAGACTTTCCTCTAGTGCAATTAGTGAAAGGAAAATGCATAGCTCCTTAGAAGACAGATATCCTTATCAACACACTGAAGTGTAATTCATCAGCCATTGATAAAATCATATTCTAGATTTATTTAGGACTGACTCAATTGTTTCCAATAACTCTTTTTTTCTTTTCAAAAAAGGAGGGGAGTAGCTGAAAATACTGATCTAAAATAATGAATGTAACTGAGCAAATGCTGTGTAATTCTGTGGCTGCTTTTGTTGTTTTCAGAAAAGTTCTTAAAAAGGTCTTTTTTTTTTTTCAAGACAAAGTTTCTCTTATAGACCAGAGCTGGCCTCGAACTCACAGAGATTCACTTCTCTGCCTTCCAAGTGCTGGGATTAAAGGCATGTGCCACCACTGCCTGTCTGAGAGAGGGTTTTATATTGCTCAGACAGGCCTTGAACTTTGTTGAACCACCACACCTGGGGTGAATGTTAAGGTGCATTTATTCAGTTTCAGAACTGCAATTTGCTAGCATTATAAATAACATTAATTTTAGAAAGTGATCATCCAAAGCATTCATTACATAAGACATAATTCATCACTGCAGCCATTACCTATAAACACATCATATCACTTAGACATCTGCACAGGAGCTCCTAGCCTATGGCTCTAACCCTGGGTATTCAGGAATACCTACAGAGAAGGCTTTTAGCTAGAGCTACATGCAGTTTGAAAGTGTGACTAAAAGCTTCATATAGTAAATAAAAAGGAGAAAATTTATGTCTTTGTTCTACAAGCCAATGCAGTAAAAGTAACAGAAACTACCCATCTTGATCCTATTTGCTAGGCTAGAATGATCTAGACATTTCAGAATGGATTGCTTAAAACAACATGCATCTGCCTGCAAAAGAAAAAAAATTAATTTCTCCAGTGGAGTTTCACTGGGTACATTAACCACACTTAAGGGCAAGTCCTATGTCCAGCAGTAGATGGTCAGCCCAGAAAGAACTCACTGGTATTTTTGTAAACTTTTTTTTTATCATTTTGTTTGAGCATTTTTATCTTACTAGTCTTTGTTAGTGTATTTTGGTTCCATTTTTTTTTTTATTTTCATGTGTGGTTTTTTGAGCTTTTTCTGTTTTTTAAAATTTGTTTACTTATTATGTATACAGATTTCTATCTGGATGTCTGCCTGCTGTCTGCCTGCAGGCAGGAAGAGGGCACCAGATCTCATTACGGATCTTTGTGAGCCATCGTTGATGAGAATTGAACTCGGAGCAGCCAGTGTTTTTAACCTCTGAGCCATCTCTCCAGCTCCCACTTTCTCTGTTTTGGTTGTTGTTATTTATTCTGGTTTATTTGCTATTGTGTTTGCCTTTTTTGTTTTCTAAAATAGAAAGAAGGTATGAAGTTGGGTGGGTGGGAACGTGGGAAAGAGATAGGAACAATTGGGATAGGGGAAAAACAATCAGAATATACTGTATGAAAAAAAAACCAATGAAGATCACAGCATTTTGTATTTCATTAATCAATTTGAGGGGATTTGTGAAGCCTGATGTAATTATCCATTTGTTAAAATGCATTATTCATTTAATTTATCTATGAAATTGACAAACAGTACAAATGTAATGCGCATACTCCCATTTTCTTCTTGTTTAGAAATTGTGGCTTACCTAGTCTGTTTTTCTTTAAAGATGTTTGTATGACACAAGCTTCATTAAATAATTCATTTTAGATTCTTGGCTTTTGCTTAGGAAATAAAGCAAGTATTTTCACTGTGTATAAAAATGAACTGTGTTTCTTCATAACATGACCTGAGCTTTAAGAACATCTTAAGTTTGTGTTGATCAAAACCCAAATGTTTCTAAAGTCCAATTCACAGTATTGATGAAATAGAATGACATTACAATTTTATGTGATCTTAAAATGTTCTGTAGCCACAATGTCTAGGCTAACAACTATTGAGTACATACTTCTGTACATAGAAATGGCCACTTATTGCTGACTAAAATTCCAAATCAAACTTTCTTCAATCTCAAAGTAACACAAATATGGTCATTTCAGTGAATAATAGGAACCCTGGCATCTATTAGTATAATTTGAAAATATAATTTGGACAAGATATCCACTATATCCAAATAATTAGATACTTATGCAAGATCAGAATTGTTTTTTCAAAGATAAACTACAAAAATACCTTCACCCTTAGTTTTCCTGTGCTATTAAACAGCTTGGAATTGCCTGTTGTTAGTGGTATTATTTGTTTTCTTCTTTGGAACTTTATTACAAATTATAACCAGAATATGGTCTCATTTGGCATCCTTTTGAAACTCAGCATGGTTTATTTGCCATTAAAACAACTTATGTCAATCTAATAATGAGAAAGAAACAATCAAAAGCTTTAGAACGATTTGATTGGTAGAAATATTTTTCAAGTTATTTAATATACTGCTCTAATAGAAACTTATTGCCTTGAGGATCTATAATACAAACAGCAGTAATGACAATGGATTTAGCTATCAGTTTAAAAGTCCAAACAGTTGGAAACAAGACAACCTGATGCCTTCAAAACTATGATAAATATAATAAATACTGTTATATGTCTCTCACGTACATGGAAATGGTTGGTGACCCAGATTTGCTTGTGAATATTTCTGCATATATAATTTAAATGATTTTAAAATATTTTGTAGTGTTGTTTCAGCCTAGTCATTTCTGAAGATAAAGTGCATATTATCATTAAGGTCAAAATATCTTATAAAGTGCTTCATGGGAGATAAATAGTAAAGGTCAGGTGGATGTTATTGCCTCCATGATTTTCTTTAATGCATTGGGTAGCCCATAATATAACTTGAACATCATCAATAATATAGAAAAAACAAGTAAAATTTCCTAGCTTAATGAAACAATAGATTATATATTAATGTGTATCTTGGTCCCTTATAACCATTGAAAGAATTTAGAATCTGTTCTGGTTTAATCTTTGAAAGAGTTATTTGCCTATTATTTCCTCTTATTCAGAAAATGACAATATAATGTCTAGGTCAAAATGTTTCTTTAGGAATTAAATGAAAGTTATTATATCTGCTCGACATTTTAATTTGGGTGGGTGGTTAGATAATTAGGTAGATAGATGGATGGATAGATAGATTGATAGATAGATAGATAGATAGATAGATAGATAGATGATAGCTGGACATATAGATTCATGGATGATACATACACACATTAATACACAGATGAGATATATGTACATATGTATGTATATACATGTATACATAGAGAGATATATTGATACATACTTATGTACATACATAGAGGGATACATAGAAAGATATAGAGATATATGAATACATAGATAGAGACAAGACAGAGAGACAGTAAAGAGACATCCTCTAGAGCAATTAATTACTGGATGATATGATAATTGTATTTTTAATTTTGAGAAACCAGCTCAATTTCCAAAATGATTCCTAACTTTCTTTTCTACTAGAGTGTCTAAGTTCTTATCACAAAAGAAAGATATATTGGTGATAAATACACTAATTAGCTTTATTTAATCATCACACAATGTAAAACAGATCAAAATATCACAGTGCACTTCATAAATACACACAATTATTACTTGTCAACTAAAAGTAACTAAATTAAAATAATGAATTAAATAATCCATGCAAATCTGTTATGATAATGCCTGACATTAATAAATGCTAGTTATTAGTATTCATTTGTACTTTCAGTCTTTGAGCTACTTTAGATTTTAGGTTCAATGATTTAATAAACTGTCTTTGTGTTTAGATTAAATTCTATATGAAGATCTGTGTTTTGAGAAAGTGAGCATGTCAGCATTATCAAAATGCCTAGTTGCATGATGATTTTTTTCCTTAATAGGACTATTTTCATGAAGCTAACACTTTTCTACTTATCATAATTCTTTATTGTTTGGGAATCTCACATCATCCACCCTAATTCTGTTCACCTCCTTGTCCCACCATATCATCCCTTTGCTTCTCTATGTTTTCCACCTCTTCAACTCCTCTTCAATCATCCTGGTGCTATTGGGGGCCTTGGTTCACCACATAGTATACCATTCTGTCCAGTCAGCTTTACTAGCAAATGTTCATTGCCTAAGTCATCGGTCTGGTTTCTGCAACTTCATCATCACAGAGCAGCAATCCCTAATTGTTCATTTTTCTAATATGGAAAGTTGTATTCTAGAAATGCCACAGACAATTCAGTGTTGATCTGCTTCTAAGATATGTAGTTATTTTCAATAGAAATAAGATGGGTATGTGGCCATTGAGAACTAAGGAGTTCTGTGTGATCATACAAGACGAGAATATTTTTTCCCATTGAAGAAAACTGTTACTCAAATGCTCGAATCAGTAAATGATAAAATAACTATTCATAGAAAATTGTACAGTAGGTAGAATGACAGTACTGGTTTTTACACAGCTGTTTTGACTTCCTAAATCACTGAGAACTGATTTTTTTTTTACCAACACCATATTAATGAGTTCTTATGAGCGCTATAGCAAGCCCAAAATAATACTCTAAATTTGAAGGCCAATTGCTACAAACCAACAGAGTTTTGACTGCAACTCTGGCCTTTGATTTGGTAAATTGCCAGTTATGGCTATCATTGTTGGAATTAAACTGAATTAGTTTAAACTCTCACCCACTGATTTTTCTGACTTATGTGGTCAATGCAAACAGTTGCATTTAATAGTAGGAAAGCTAAGATAAAAATGTTAAATGCAAGAGTCAATTGCAAGGTCATTATTTTTTTCAAAGTAATGAAAATATAGTACTTGATCCACTGTAAAATTACCAGTTAATGATTCAGTCCTACAGAGTGGCTCTCAAAACTTGTTCAATGTACCCACACTGATTTCAGCAATGATAAAGTATCATTTCAAAGATTAAATAATGACAAGGAGCATAAATTCACATTTTACATGATGTTCCAAAATGAGTTTTAAAAAGCTTTCAGGAGAAATTCTCGGATAAAATAATGAGGAAATCTGTTCAAAGATCAATGACAAATATTTGACAGATTCCTAACAGAAAGAAACAACAGTGAACCATGCTTTTCTAATCAATATAACTAAATCAACATTTTATTAATTTAGAAAAACTTAAGGTTGTTTTCCAAAGCATCAAAACCAATTTTTCAAACAATCATAAATAACAAATTAATAAAATAAATTATCAGGTTGTCATCTAACGATAGAATACTGGAATATGTCATTCTAAAATATGCCACCAAGGCAAAGGTTGGTTTGAGCCAAAAGCAATTCAGAAGGAGCCATTCTCTTATTTGTCTAGATGCTAGACATAAGTTTACAAGGTGTTCTTCCTTTCTACAGGAAAGGACAGTCTGGTTACCAGAGAAAAATGCTCACTCCTTTTGTGCCTGGAGATGACACAAGAATAGTGTACTTAATAAACTGAACCATCTAGCTCCCATCCACCGTACTCTCTCAGGTTTCCTTCTATTTGCCACCATTATAGAGTCAAGCTCCATATACTGTTTCATTCATGGAAAACATGGTTTTCCATAGAAGATAGTATTTAAGTTGTAGCTCTAATGTACCTCTTTGAATTTTGCACAGTTCTAGTAATATTAATGAGCTTTTGTTCTGTTTTGCACTTGTCATCCCAGCTTCGGTTATAAGGTTGCCAGGTAAGAATTAAGACCAAAGAGAAGCATTTATGTTGTTTCCATGATCTGGGTATTACAAATAATGATGCCAATGCCCATCCTCCAAAGAATGGATAAAAAAAATGTAGTACATTTACATGATGGAGTATTACAGAGCGAAAAAATAATGACATCTTGAAATTTTCAGGCAAATGGATTGATCTAGAAAAGACCATACTGAGTGAGGTATCCCAGACCGTGACAGACAAATAAAATATGCACTCACTCATAAGTGGCTTTTGGACATAAAGCAAAAGAAAGCCAGCCTACAATTCACAACAAAGAGAACCCTAAGAGAGACATACATGGATTTAACTAATCTACATGGGAAGTAGAAAAAGACAAGATCTGCTGAGTAAACTGGGAGCATGGGGATCTGGGCAGAAGAGGAGCTGGGAAGAAGTAAAGGGAGTGGAAAATTGTATATAGGTCAATAAAAACAATAAAAAAGAACAGAGAGAAATTTATTTTCTTTTCCTTGACCAAATATGTTTATTGAATTGTTATCCCATAAGTGAAAATATGAAATTCTTCCCCCCAAATTATGAATAGTGTGAACGAATAGCTTCTGTTGTTTCTCATTGCTTGTGTTCTTGTCCAATAATGTCCATTATTTCCAGATTTGGGGAAAATATGTGCTGATTTCTGTGTTTGATCTATTTTGTTTAAGATGGGGTCTTGAGTATGTAGTTCCAGCTCCCCTTAATCACTTTGTGTATCCGGGCCAGCCTTGAACTTAGGATTTCGGGTTTCAGTTTAGCCTCTCAAGTATTACAAGGATTACACTGTCTACTTTATCTAGTCCCGTGCTGAAAACTTAGGTATTTTAACAAAGTTTAAGCCTCCATTTTGTCTTGAGTAAATAGTTATACAAACTGAGGTTGATAACGGCATCAGGTGCAGAATATAAGAGGCTGCAGAGTGTTCGATCTTAAATGGGACTTCCATGTAACATCCCCTCCATTCACAGATTAGGGATCATCAAGAAAGAGGGTCAGATGGGTTTAAGAGCCAGAAGTAGTGGATTAATACAATGGACCTGTTTTCCAGACACAGAGAGGCACTTGTACTTATGACCCCACGGTGGATGTTGTGTCAGCACACACAGACCTGCAAAGGCTGAAAGCAAACTCCCAGTATGGGAATGGGGCACACTGCTCCAACCCAGGCTGAGGAGCTATTCATACTTGATTACAGTCCAGAGAAGAAGAGTTTTCTTTATGGACTTGGCAACTAATAGGTACAAGGTTTGAAGAGTTTTCTTTAAAGATTTGGCAACTAACAGGTACATGGTTTTAAACTTATATACTATTCTTTTTATTATATCTCTTTTCCTAAATGAGGTTCATGAAAATATTTCACACTCTTTTCTTAGATCTTTCGCCATTTAATACTATCTGACTATATAGTACGATGCCATGCTCTTTTAAAACAAGTAGCATATTTCCTGTATCTTTTGGTGCTCTTTTTTGTTTTTTTAAGACAGGGTTTCCCATGTAAAAGCTGAGAATGGTGGCATGTGTCTGTAACTCTAGTGATATTGGGCAGCAGGGAGGGAGTCAGAGGTGACAAATAGCTAAAGTTTATTGGCCAGCCAATGTAGCTGAAGCCATGGGCTTTGAATTCAGTGAAAGACTCTGTCTCAAGAAACTAAAGACTGATTTAAAAACCTAATATTGATCTCTGGAAATCAAAATTCATGTGTGCAGATAGTTGTGTGCGCTAATGTGCAAACACATACAAATGCTTATTCGCAGAGATGATATGCTACACACATACATACAGGTAGAAAAGAAAAATCCTAGTTAAGCTTGTTTCTTGCTTTTGTTGTTCTGTGAGTGTTACTATACTTAGCTAATTACTTCATGTTCCCTATAAGTTATATGCAAAAATGTTCTTTATTTTGTATGCATAGAATATAGAAATTTTGTATTCTACTAATTTACTGAGGCATCTCACTGATATTAATTTCTACTAATGTATATATTTTTAATGTTAGGATTTCTTTTTGTCTACGGTAAAAATATCATACATGGTGATTGGAATACTGCTACTTCTCTCTGCAATTATCTTCTGCAGTATTACTGTACTTTATCAGGTTGCTATTTCTAGTATATCTAGAACAATGGTATATAAAAGCAAACACAACTAGAGGATTAATTTGCTTTTTTATTTATAGTATAAAAATATTATCTGTGCCTTCATTCAAAAACGAGATTATTTTTAATCTTTTTTTGTTTATTTATTTATTAAAGATTTCTGTCTCTTCCCCGCCACCGCCTCCCATTTCCCTCCCCCTCCCCCAATCAAGTCCCCTTCCCTCATCAGCCCAAAGAGCAATCAGGGTTCCCTGTCCTGTGGGAAGTCCAAGGAACCCCCACCTCCATCCAGGTCTAGTAAGTTGAGCATCCAAACTGCCTAGGCTCCCACAAAGATAGTGCGTGCAATAGGATCAAAAACCCAGTGCCATTGTTCTTGAGTTCTCAGTAGTCCTCATTGTCCGCTACGTTCAGCGAGTCTGGTTTTATCCCAGGCTTTTTCAGACCCAGGCCAGCTGGCCTTGGTGAGTTACCGATAGAACATCCCCATTGTCTCAGTGTGTGGGTACAGCCCTATCATACAACAAAAGTATATGCTCAACTATGTTCAAAGCAGCATTGTTTGTAATAGCCAGAACCTGGAAACAACCTAGTTGCCCTTCAATGGAAGAATGGATGAAGAAAGTATAATATATATATATATATATATATATATATATATATATATATATATTAGAGTACTACTCAGCAGTAAAAAAAAAAACAATGACTTCTTGAATTTTGCATGCAAACGGATGGAAATAGAAAACACTATCCTGAGTGAGGTAAGCCAGACCCAAAAAGAGGAACATGGGATGTACTCACTTATAATTGGTTTCTAGCCATAAATAAATAAAGGACATTGAACCTATTTTTAATCTTAAATGTAATACAAATTATACTATGCTAAATTAAAGTGGTCAGGGCTTCTTTTTTATTATGGTGTTTTTTTTAAACATGAAACGTTGATTCATTGTGTCAAAAATTAATACTTCACAGTTGAAAGTAACCAAAAGTCTATGACTACTAGATGATTTGGGGAATAACACACAACATGAAAATAGTTCCTGAAAATAACACAAAAATACACAAGAAAGATGAAATTTAGATAATATATCCAATGCAAGAGTTATGCAGAATTGCTGGTGGAATTAAAATGTGAGCATGGCCTGGCTAACCTCAGTGAGTCAGCAAAGAAAATGACATAAATCTAGGGAAGGTACATATAGGAATAAAAGAGAGATAAAAAGAGGGGGGAAGATAAAGAAGGGAAGAGCAGAGAATAATCAGCATGTTATATATACATGTAAGAGACTGTCAACTAAGGCTAATGAATAAAAATAAATAAAGGAAAAAAAATTAGAGAACAAGTTCACTCTAAAATTTGACTGCAAATTTTCACTTCTGCTAAATTTGTAACAGCTCTAACTTGAAAACAGCTCAATGTTTTATTAACTAGCAACTGAATGAACAAATTGCCATTCACTTGTAAAATAAAACAGCAATAAATGCCATCAATTATTGAAAAATCTACAAAAAGCAAAGAAGAGTGACTGCAGAATTCCAAACAAGATGATGAGTACGTAATTATTTAATACATATTCTTGACTCAATGTCATATTAAATGGTGAGACAAGAGAAGCATACTGTTCTAGCTTACTTTTCTATTGCTATGGTAAAACACTGACCAAAAGTATCTTGGAAGGGAAATAATTTATTTCACCTTACATGTCATAGTCCATAAATGAGGGAAGTCAGGTAAGGACCTAAGATAGTAACCAGAAGGCAATATCTGAAATAGAGTCTGTGGAGGAATGTTACTTAGTGGCTTGATACCAGTAGCTTGGTCAGCCTGCTTTCTCATACACTTCCAGTGTGGTACTGTCCACAGTGGACAGCATCCTCCAACATCAATCATTTTTTAAGAAAAATTCCCCTAGGTATGCCCACAGAAAATACAATGGAGGCAATTCATCAGTGGAGGTTCCCCCTTCCTAGGTGATTCCAGTTTGTTGCAAGTTGACACAAACTAACCAGCATACCTACTGACAATATCAATATTTGGAAGAAGGTAACAATGTTGTCTTTCACTAAGACTTTTAAACCTTAACACAATAGGAAAAAAGAGAACACATATGTTAATGTTAAAGCAGTTAATACGTTTTATTCACTGATGACATGATTATAACCATAGAAAATTTGAAATGACTAACAATAAAACACCTCATGAAAACAGTAGAAGCTTTACAATATGAGCTAATATGTATAATCATGTAAGTCACTTTCGTACATGTCAACAGTAAACAAGTGAAATCGGAATTTAAAGATATCAGTATGAGCTACTATAGATACAAATGAAATAAATTAGATATGATTGAGGCAATTAGAAGATTACAGTAAAAGAAAACAAAGAATAAAATAAATGGCCCTTGTTCCATTTCTATGGAAATGTAGACTCAATATTTTCAACATGTTATCTTCAAATTAATGAATAAGCACAGCCCCAGTCAAAAGGCTAATATATTATTCATGGTTTTCAAGTTTATAGAGAGAGAGGGTAAGAGACTCAGAATAGCACACATAATAATGAAAGAAAATAAAGCTGGGAGGCTTACAGGAGTTGACTTAAAGTATTACCATGAAATAATCAAAGCACTGTGATATTGGTAAACAACAGACAGATAGATCAACGTTACAGAATAGGAAGCAAAAAAAAACAGACCTATATGAACAGTTAGCTGATCTTTGACAAAAGGACGACAGCATCAGACTTAAGCAAAAAAATATTGTGCTTGAACAACTGGATATCCTTATTCAAAAAGAAAAATTATCCAGGCGTAGTTTTTTTCAATTTTTACAAAGCATAACTCAAAATGAATCACAGACATTGTGGTACTTAATTTTAGATGCCAGATTGATGATATTAAGAAACAAATACTTAGAGTCACAGACTTTCCAACAATGAAAAGTATTTGAGTCTGAATGAATTAAGTTGGGAACAATCCTCCCTTTATGTGGGTCAGTCTAATGCAATCACCTGCGAACCAAGTGAGAACACACACAGCAGACTAATTTGCCTGTCTTCCCCAAGAGCTGGGACAACTTGTTCTGATACCTTAGGCTTTTGGGCTATATAGTATTGTAGGTTTTACATAAATGACCTTTTGAACTTTCTGTCTTTTGTTGTTTAACTAAAATTTGAATCATCTTCCCAGACTCCAAGGTCCTCAGAACTAGACTGAGCCTACTATGAAAATAACTTAAAAGCTTAACCACTACCAGCCAATGCTCATGACACTGGAGGTACCCTGAAAGCTACAGGAAGAGGCAGAGAAAGTTAATCATCAAGATCTCCTGTCACTGATATGTCTAGAACATATACTGGTGAAATAGTTTTACAAATGTTATAGGAGTAATTAAGCACTTTCTTTTTTTAATTTTTACATTTGAATTTGTTAAACATTAGTTTTTTTTCTTTTTTTTAATTTATTTATTTATTAAAGATTTTTGTCTCTTCCCCACCACCGCCTCCCATTTCCCTCCCCCTCCCCCAATTAAGTCCCCCCCCTCCTCAGCCCGAAAAGCAATCAGGTTCCCTGTCCTGTGGGAAGTCCAAGGAACCCCCACCTCCATCCAGGTCTAGTAAGTTGAGCATCCAAACTGCCTAGGCTCCCACAAAGCCAGTGCGTGCAGCAGGATCAGAAACCCATTGCCATTGTTCTTGAGTTCTCAGTAGTCCTCATTGTCCACTATGTTCAGAGAGTCCGGTTTTATCCCAAGCTTTTCCAGACCCAGGCCAGCTGGTCTTGGTGAGTTCCCAGTAGAACATCCCCATTGTCTCAGTGTGTGGGTGCACCCCTTGCGGTCCTGAGTTCCTTGCTTTCTGATTGAATTTAAGGCTCAAGCCATGAGATGGAGCCTCTATCTAATACTGCTAAAGTGGCCAAGAACCTGAACTAGACAGCTTATGAAGACAGGGGAATAGAGGAAAACCTAATACTATTATTCTGCTAAAGCAATGGTTCTCACATTCCTAATGCTGCAAAGTTTTAATATAGTTTAGTATGCTGTGGTGACCCTCAACCACAAAATTATTTTCATTCTTACTTCATAACTGTAATATTGCTACTGTTATGAATCATAATGTAAATATCTCCTTTTCTGTTGGTGTTAGGTGACTCTGTGAAAGGGTCTATCGAACCCAAAGGGGTCATAACCCACATGTTGAGAACTGATAAACTATGGGGGCCCACAGAAATGGATCTGTTTCACCTTGACTAAAGGTCAGAGAGTTAATGTTTATTCTTGCTCCTTCAAGGTTATAGAGAGTAGATGTAACTTAGGGTGTGACTACTAACAAAGATATCTTGACCTAAGGTCAAGTATTTGATGTTTTGAGTATTAAGATGGCAATCACTTTGTCTGTTCCTTGTATTGTGATAAAAAATGTCCTTTGCTTTATTCACATTTTTTTGGATTGGGATATTTAAAGATCACAAGAAATAAATATGGGCAGATTTCAGCATTCACTGAGATGCAGTCCAGCAGTATCCTATGTCTCTGTATTTCTTTTGTATCTCTGTTTATTCTGCCTAACATTTCTTTTCCACAAGCCCCTACCTTGGAATGTATGAACCCATTGAGGTTGGACGCTGACAGATGTCGCCCCAATGTGTGACTAGGACAGTAAAGCAAAGAAACGATCCCTAATGACACACTGCTCTACTCATAGTTCAGTATCTCTGTTTGCCCTTATATCAGAAAAGTTTTTTCTTGCCGTAAATGGAAATTAAACACGGACATCCACAATTGGAAAATATGAAGTGAGAGACTCAGTCCAAAATGAGATATCTTTATTAAAACCCTCCCCATCATGATTAAGGCATCTATGTGGAAGAGGAAGCAGATATGGTATAAAAGCCAGAGATTGTGATTGACTCCAAGGAAACAATGCCCTTGAGACATAGCAGGATTGAAGCAAATATGAATTCAGAGAGACTGTGGCAACACACAAGACCTGTAAAGGTTCAAGGAAGAACAGATCCCAACATTGAAAGAAGGAACTGGACTTAGTTTCCAACCCAACCATTAAGCTATCTGCAATTAATACTCACTAGTAAAAGAAATCATTTTTTTCTATATAGATTTACAGGGTATTTTAACCAAATGACAGGGCAGGGCAGACCCCAAAACAAGAAGTAGTTGGCCATCACCAAATGAACTCAATAGTATTGTTTGCCCCCCTCTTTTTGTCTTTTGTTTATTTATTTTGATTTTCATTTTTTATGGTTTTGTGGGGCTTTTGCCTGTGTGATTCTGTTTATATTAGTTTTGTTTTTGCTTTATGTATTTTAAAGAGAGAAAAGAAAAAAGCCATAAAGTTGAGTGTTTGGGGAAAAACTAAAGGAGCAAGGGGAAAAACATGATTAAATATATTGCATGAAAACTTCTTTCAATAAAAGATAGAACACCTGAGATGTAGCAGTTACAAAGCAGATTACATGGTGTTGTATAATTTACACATATTTGTGTTAAAATATGCTTTCTTCTTCTCTGTTGCTTTTCCTTCTTTTTTACCTAGAGTCTCACCACCTGGCTCCAACTGACCTGGAAATTGCTATGTAGACCAGATTGACCTCAAACTCAAAGGTACACCTGTCTCTGCCTCCCAAGGGTTGGAACTGAAAGTATATGCCACTTTACCTACCAAAACATTTTGAATAAATATAAATGGTTATTTAAGAAAGATAATAGTGTCATACATATTTAAAATACTCACTTTATGACATAGAAGGTATGAGTGACTTTGAAACAGCTCTTTGAAAACCTACACTTGATGAATCATATAGATTGACATAACTGCTTTTCTTTTGGAACGAAAACAATTCTCACTCACTCTCATTACTGCTAGCTAAAAATAAGCCTTGGAATGTCCTCACTAGCACTTCAAATTAAGGAATCTACTAGTCTCCTTTCATCAATGAGTCACAATTTTGTCATTTTTCCCTAAAACAGAATTTGGGTAGTGAAATCTAGTTTAAATTAGGCCAAGAATAAGCAAAGCCATTCTTCAAACCACAGGCTGCATTTGGCTACCAAAAACTTCACAAAACTGGCCTCTCCCTACTTTGTGAGATATTTCTATGCGTGAATTTATAACCGTGGGTTGTGGTTCTGGCAAATTCAATCATAATTTTATAGAGCATCGAGGAAGTCAAGGAACTCTTCACAAGGTAAAAATAAAACCAATAATAAACTGCTCAATAAGCAGAGTACACTGGAAGGACCACGGATTGTCCCTGAATGAGATGATACTGCTGCCACGAAGTAAAAAAAAATAGTTGACAAGAATCATATTGTTATAGATTAGATAATTTTAGTGACAGAATAAGTCAAATTAAATCAATATTGATAATAAGTTGAACTTTTTTCCACACCTTTTGCATAAGTATTTTAATTTTTCTACTCATCTTTTATGTACTCATGGAAAGAAAGCAACAAAAGAGACCTGAAACTCAAACAAGTGTAGGGTTTTCAGCCAACCAGAAACACGAGGAAAGGCCCTTCCCTCTGAGGACTCACTAGTTTCTCAGTGGCATTTCTTTAAACATCTTCTGTAGAGCTGATTAAATAACTCAGATTTAATGACTATGGTTTTCAAAGCATGGTTCTTAGACATGCTCTATCAGAATCACCTAGAAATTTGCTAGAAATGCAAATGCCTAGACTTGCTACCATACTGGAATTGGAAATCCTATCTGTGAATTCCAGGAATCCACCCTATAAAATACTCTTGGAATGACTCATACGTTGCATTATTCTGAAGTGTGTATTTTATCAAATATATCTACGTAGCATATATATCCCACTTGCCCCTTTATTGTACATGCATGCACATATTTCTTACATGGAAACTGAAGGCTTCCAACTAAATTTTTCATTTAGTGCTGAGCAGGTGGGTGGTGGCACAGGCCTTTAATCCAAGCACTCAGGAAGCAGAGACAGGCAGAACTCTGTGAGTTCAAGGCCAGACTGGACTATAAGAGCTAGTTTCAGGATAGACTCCAAAGCTACAATGAAACGCTGCATCAAAAAACAAAACAAACAAACAAACAAAAAATGCCTCAATAATCCATCAGGCCTTAGTGCTTTAAAACTTCTGTGATTTTGTTTCACCCAAAATAATATAAAATGGTTGGCCATATAAACTTTCATCATCACCACTAACCTGAAAAGTTTTAATCATTATACCTTTCTACATACACTTCCATCTGCCTTCATTTCTTTTCCTTTTGCTTCTGCACGCACAATGTCAAGTGTAACTTTAATTTCCAAAGTCACCCACCTCTCGAAGCAATTCATGTGTACCCCCACAGTACTTCTACTATATTAAAAATAAACTACTCCTTTTAACCATTTCTTCAGTTATTATTAGTTATTATCAATTCATTATTATTAATTATTAACTAGAATCATCTCTTGCTTAATGGCAACTCTTAAAGGAAGCCCATCTTATATTATTATACCTTTATCAGTATAAGATACTAGGCCAGGCACACATAGATGGTACTCAATTAAGGATTATTTTAGCAACTATATACTTCTGGAGACATAGGTGCCAACTATCCTATACAAAATGAAAATAAATAACAAAAGTGAACTTGTCTTATTTTTTATAATTTAAATGTTTATTTATTGTGTTTGGATATGTTTATTTATATGTGCATGTGTTTCAATACACACATTGCACAGGCACATAACGTAAGAGGAAAGAGACAACTTGCAATAGTTATCTTCTTTTACTGTGGGGGATATGGTGATTCAATTCAGGTCATCCAGCCTGGCAACAAATGCTTTAACCCACTGAGGAATCTTCACCATGTCCAATTTTGTGTTTCTCAATTAGAAAGCTATATATGGCCCCCAAGGAAGAATAAACACAATAAACAATACATTTACCCATCAGCTGTAAGTAGTATGTTTTTTTCCCACTTTGTTGGCAATAATATTGCTAATTGGTCAATAATTACATTTTCAAGTTAAATGGGCTTACC
This sequence comes from Microtus oregoni, assembly GCF_018167655.1. Classification (NCBI taxonomy): domain Eukaryota; kingdom Metazoa; phylum Chordata; class Mammalia; order Rodentia; family Cricetidae; genus Microtus; species Microtus oregoni. Next base: position 98,144 of record NW_024544227.1, read on the forward strand.
ACTGATACCACTACATACTATACAGAAATAGCAACTGCCAATTTCAAATCTCTATTAAGATACTTCGGTTGTCAAGAGACCTGACCCTAGAGGGGCTCCCAGGTGCCCAAGCTGAGGTCCCCAGTAAGTTCCTTGGGCAGTTGAGAATAGGGAACCTGAAATGACCCTATCCCTTGAGCAATACTGACGAATATCTTGCATATCATCATAGAACCTTCATCTGGTGATGGATGGAGATAGAGACAGAGACCCACACTGGAGCACTGGACTGAGCTCCCAAAGTCCCAATGAGGAGCAGAAGGAGGGAGAACATGAGCAAAGAAGTCGGGACCACGAGGGATGCACCCACCCACTGAGACAGTGGAGCTGATCTATTGAGAGCTCACCAAGACCGGCTGGACTGTG